>NW_028260400.1:32500-43890 GCF_056163025.1 Triticum urartu | reverse complement strand
AAACAAAAAGTTTGAGAGTAAGCATTACATAATCTCCAAGATTTTTTTTTAAGGAATAGATTACCAGTTTTTCCTTACCACACGGATCCACTAGGATGGTTTTTTTTTATACCTAAAAATGCAAAAAAGAATTCTTGAAAAAAATTGCAAGAATTCTTTTATAATAAGCACTCTTATCAATAGCAAAAATAGGGTTAGGTGGTTAGGTATTGTGTAGGTACCTTTAGGTACCTGCTCAACCTAGGTGCAGGGGAGTAGAAAGGCTGATCCAAATTTATTGCTGTAGCTACCCATTCAATGTAGAAGAATTTAAATTTTAGAATCGAAGGTTCATAATATAAAAATATAAAACTTCTCGGCTTTTACCCATTTTAAAATTTTTTTGGAATGAACACATCATTCAATTTGGCATACAGAGTACTAAAGATTTCATCGAAAACTTACAGCAGCTTGCCAAACAAAGGCTAATAGAAAAAAGAATAGAGGTATAACAGGCATAATATCCACGATTGGATTGAAAATAGCATAAGCTTCGGGTAATTTGGCAAAGAAAAAACTAGTAGGATAAAGAACAGAATTAAAACAGATACAGGTTAAACTAAGTATATTAGGCATAACAAGCATTTCATTCTTGTAGAGTAAATAATTGGATTTTTCTTGAGTTATTTTTTTAAGGGAAAGAAGGAAAAGGCAGATTCAAAATCTTTTTTCTTCGGACTTTCCCAAACACAAAATACCTCCTTGTATTCGCACTCTCAAATGAGAGTGGAATAAATTCGACTTTCATATAATATCTTAATAGAATTCCATGTAATGATCAATGCATTTTTTTGATTCTATATTATCCGCATGTGTAGAATACTAGCAAGAGAATATCCCTCCTTTTTTATGTAATTGAAATGGTATTGACGAATAACAAATAAACATACTAGTGTTTATTAGTGTCGCATAAAACCCGAAATGGGGCGTGGCCAAGTGGTAAGGCAGCGGGTTTTGGTCCCGTTACTCGGAGGTTCGAATCCTTCCGTCCCAGATTGTTTCTGATGAAACAAACGGTGAAATCATATAGTATTCCGTACGAGACAAAAGTTTATTAAAGAGAATAATGATATCTTATTCTTTCTCAGAAAACATAATAAAGTCTTAAGTCCAGTCAAATTGACTATCTTTATTTTCATGAAAAAATGGGATCTATCAAGCACATTCAGGATATGCCTCTACTATAAAATCACTTAGTCATATTTTTTTCTTCCTTTTGGTATTCGAGTTGAAGAAGTACGAGAATTCTATAACTACCAAAAACTTTCAATCTTTTCATTGGAATAGTTTATTTAGTTATTATAGTTAATTGTTTTTGGTACTGAAAAAATATATTACTACTAGAATTCTAATTCTAGTAATTAAATTAATTAAACTTTTTTGGAGGTTGATAGTTTATTTATTGAGGAAGAGTCAATCCTTCTTTTCTCACTTCAAGATTGATCATCTCGAGCCATCCGTTGAGGGTGGAAATTTAAGAATAAATAAGTTTTAAGCAAACTTGTTTAGTCGTCTTTTTCAAACTATGTTTCATTCATATGATAGAATTTTAATATGGGTTTAAATAAATTGGATCTTGGCGGAGGCTTCCCGGATAAATACTTACTTTCTTTTATCCATATTGCTCCATAGATAGCAAGTTTTAATTAGTATAAAAAAACTAAACCAATGACTATTCATGATTCCATCCATATTGGATCAATTCTCTATACCACTTTGCAATGAAAAGAGGAATGTTTGTTATGGTAAAACTTCGTTTAAAACGATGTGGTAGAAAGCAACGTGCGACTTGAAGGACATGATCGATTGTGGATTTTGCTATCCATCATTTTCCATAGTAATGAAAATGCTCTTGGCTCGACATAGCCTGTTCTATTCGTTCCGAACCAAATTTGCGCTGGGTTTAAGTAACATAGTACACGATGGAGCTCGAGAGGACAGAATTTTTTTTATCAAGGGAAAGAATCTAGGGTTAGTGAAAACTAATAAATTAGGCCAACTTTGTCAGTCTATCCTTAATATAGAAATAAATCGAAAGGTTAAAATAAGAAGAAAGTCCAATAAAAGTATATCAGAATCAATCCCTCTTATTAGATTTCTATAGAAGAGATAAATGCTTTATCGAAGGAAATAAGAAAAAAGGGTATGTTGCTACTCTTTTGAAAGAAAAAAATAGGAATTCCCGAAGTAATGTCTAAACCCAAGGATTTCACAAATCAAAGATAAAGGATTCCAGAACAAGTAAACACAATTTTCAATTGTCTCAACAACAGAGTTGGATTAGAATAAGGAATAAAAGTCAATTCGTTCGAAATGAGACAAAGAAAAGAGTTTAAAGACGACTCAAAAATTTTGGAAGGATTTTGCCTTCGAAGTTTGTCAGGCAAAATTAGCCCACTTGAGTCATGAGTATAAATGAAATTTGTTTTTTCTGTAAGGAAATTAATGCACGTCATAGTCTAATTTCTATTATTATCGACAGAAATTCGAATCATTTTCTCGAGCCGTATGAGGAGAAAACCTCATATACGTTTCTAGGGGGGGGCGTTGTTTATCTACATCTATCCCAATAAGCTGTCTATCGAATCGTTGCAATTGATGTTCGATCTCGAAGAGAAGGAAGAGATCTTCAAAAAGTAGGTTTTTATGATCCGATAAAGAATCAAACTTGTTTAAATGTTCCAGCTATTCTCTATTTCCTTGAAAAGGGTGCTCAACCAACAAGAACTGTTTATGATATTTTAAGGAAGGCAGAATTCTTTAAAGAAAAAGAAAGAACTTTGAGTTAATTGAAGAACTAAATGAATCAAAAAATAGGATAGGAGAAGATTATTAGTATTCCTAGTTGTCTAATTATTTAGACACAATTTACCTCTTTTTTAATCCTATTTGGATTTATATTATATCGTGCCAATCCAACATAAGCCCCTATTTTATTTACTTTTTCTATCTAATTTGTTTTCTTACCATTGTATTTCCATTGACAAAGGTCTATTGAACAAATAGAATTTGTAGATAGATGGGTCTCTTTATCCTCACTCCATATTCAATTTTTCCGCCTACACTTCGCTCAAATGATAAGGGTGTTCCTCTTGCATGTATTCTCATACAATATAATATATATTTTTTATAATATATATTTTTTGTTAATAAAAATCGCTAAAAATAAGGAGAATTTGGCCATCGTGATTAGGGTCGCTCTTTTTTTAACTTTACTTTAGTGGAATTTCACCGGACCTGTTCGTTTTGGCATTTGAGTGTTTTTCATGGTCGATAAAAAAAATCTTTTGATGTCTTGCTAGTTCAATGTTTTGACAGAAGCGCGCGGTGTAATTCCATTGATTTTTGGATTTCGATCGTATCTAAGATCCTTTTTTTATCTGGGTTGCTAACTCAATGGTAGAGTACTCGGCTTTTAAGTGCGACTATGATCTTTTACACATTTGGATGAAACAACAAATTCGTCCAGACTCTTGGTAGAGTCTAGAAGACCACGACTGATCCTCAAAGGTAATGAATGGAAAAAATAGCATGTCGTAATAAAATCAATCTTTTTTGAATGGAATCCAAAATTACGATTTTCTGGGTCTAATGAATAAATGGATAGAGCCTGGCTCCAATTCTGGTAAAATAAAAAGCAACGAGCTGAACTTCCTAATTGGAATGATTCCCCGCTCTAATTAGACGTTAAAAATAGATTAGTGCCGGATGCGGGGAAAGGTTGGGTTTTCCTATGAGTGGACCCTTTATTTTTTCTTTTTTTTTTTAGAAATCCTAATTATTCTTGATTATGGATTGAATAAGGGATGTTATGGATTGAATGTGTAAAAGAAGCAGTATATTGATAAAGAGGCTGTATTCCAAAGTCAAAAGAGCGATTGGCCTGCAAAAATAAAAAACTTGTTCTGTTCTTTTTTTTTAATTAGAACAAACATAAACTAATTGGGTAGAAAAGGAGCAGAAAAAGATCTGTGGATTAGACTCCCTTTCTTTCCAGGGTTTGTATTAAAAATGCAACACCCTGTTCTGACCATATTGCACTATGTATCATCATTCGATAAACCGAGAAATGCTTCTTCTCTCTGATTCAAGTAGAAATACAAATGGAAAAATTCGAAGGGTATTCAGAAAAACATAAATCTCGTCAACAATACTTTGTCTACCCACTTCTCTTTCAGGAATATATTTATGCATTTGCCCACCATTATGGATTAAATGGTTCTGAACCTGTGGAAATAGTTGTTAGTTGTAATAACAAGAAATTTAGTTCACTACTTGTGAAACGTTTAATTATTCGAATGTATCAGCAGAATTTTTTGGATAACTCGGTTAATCATCCTAACCAAGATCGATTATTGGATTACAAAAATTATTTTTATTCTGAGTTTTATTCTCAGATTCTATCTGAAGGGTTTGCGATCGTTGTGGAAATCCCATTCTCGCTACGGGAATTTTTTTGTCTGAAAGAAAAAGAAATACCAAAGTTTCAGAATTTACGCTCTATTCATTCAATATTTCCCTTTTTAGAAGACAAATTTTTGCATTTGGATTATCTATCACATATAGAAATACCCTATCCTATCCATTTGGAAATCCTGGTTCAACTCCTTCAATACCGTATCCAAGATGTTCCATCTTTGCATTTATTGCGATTCTTTCTCAACTATTATTCGAATTGGAATAGTTTTATTACTTCAATGAAATCCATTTTTTTTTTTCAAAAAGAAAATAAAAGACTATTTCAATTCCTATATAACTCTTATGTATCAGAATATGAATTTTTTTTGTTGTTTCTTCGTAAACAATCTTCTTGCTTACCATTAGCATCTTCTGGAACTTTTCTGGAACGAATCCACTTTTCTAGGAAGATGGAACATTTTGGGATAATGTACCCTGGTTTTTCTCGGAAAACCCTATGGTTCTTTATGGATCCTCTTATGCATTATGTTCGATATCAAGGAAAGGCAATTCTTGCATCAAAAGGCACTTTTTTTTTGAAGAAGAAATGGAAATGCTACCTTATCAATTTCTGGCAATATTATTTCTGTTTTTGGACTCAGCCGCGAAGAATCCATATAAACCAATTAGCAAACTCTTGCTTCGATTTTATGGGGTACCTTTCAAGTGTACAAAAAAGTTCTTTGTTAGTAAGGAATCAAATGCTGGAGAATTCATTTCTAATAGATACTCGAATGAAAAAATTCGATACCATAGTCCCCGCTACTCTCCTCATAGGATACTTATCAAAAGCTCAATTTTGTACTGGATCGGGGCATCCTATTAGTAAACCCATTTGGACAGATTTATCAGATTGGGATATTCTTGATCGATTTGGTCGGATATGTAGAAATCTTTTTCATTATCATAGTGGATCTTCGAAAAAACGGACTTTGTATCGACTAAAGTATATACTTCGACTTTCATGTGCTAGAACTTTAGCTCGTAAACATAAAAGCACGGTACGAACTTTTATGCAACGATTGGGTTCGGCATTTTTAGAAGAATTTTTTATGGAAGAAGAGCAAGTTTTTTCTTTGATGTTCACCAAAACAACTCTTTTTTCTTTCTGTGGATCACACACTGAGCGTATTTGGTATTTGGATATTATACGTATCAATGACCTGGTCAACCCTCTTAATTAATCATTAGACGAAATTAAGAAACAGGAAAGGGTTGATAAATGATCAAGAAAAAACTTTTCTATTTTTCATTCTGAAATGTTCTTTTTATTATAATAAAGAGTAGGTGAATCAACTTACTAATTAAAAAAATTAGTAGAACTTCCTCTTTGGAATAGAAATTGGCTATTTCTACATAGGGAAAGTCGTGTGCAATGAAAAATGCAAGCACGATTTGGGGAGGGATTTTTCTCTATTGTAACAAGGAAGAATTATCTACTCCATCCGACTAGTTCCGGGTTCGAGTCCCGGGCAACCCATATAGAAAAGACCCATCAAAGTTTTTCACTTTGACTCACTTCATTTACAAATACAAAATTATTGGTTTGGTTAATTTAGTTATATGGATAGCTAATCTTTGGGCTGACTTGGTTGACATTGGTATATAGTCTATGTTATACTGTTAAATAACAAGCCTTCTATTATCTATATTCTAGTTAATACGTGTGCTTGGGAGTCCTTGCAATTTGAATAAACCAAGATCTTACCATGACTGCAATTTTAGAGAGACGCGAAAGTACAAGCCTGTGGGGTCGCTTCTGCAACTGGATAACTAGCACTGAAAATCGTCTTTACATCGGATGGTTCGGTGTTTTGATGATCCCTACCTTATTGACCGCAACTTCTGTATTTATTATCGCCTTCATCGCTGCCCCTCCAGTAGATATTGATGGTATTCGTGAGCCTGTTTCTGGTTCTTTACTTTATGGAAACAATATTATCTCTGGTGCTATTATCCCTACTTCTGCGGCGATCGGATTGCACTTTTACCCAATTTGGGAAGCTGCATCTGTTGATGAGTGGTTATACAATGGTGGTCCTTATGAGCTAATTGTTCTACACTTCTTACTTGGTGTAGCTTGTTATATGGGTCGTGAGTGGGAACTTAGTTTCCGTCTGGGTATGCGTCCTTGGATTGCTGTTGCATATTCAGCTCCTGTTGCAGCTGCTACTGCTGTTTTCTTGATTTACCCTATTGGTCAAGGAAGCTTTTCTGATGGTATGCCTTTAGGAATCTCTGGTACTTTCAACTTTATGATTGTATTCCAGGCAGAGCACAACATCCTTATGCATCCATTCCACATGTTAGGTGTAGCTGGTGTATTCGGCGGTTCCCTATTCAGTGCTATGCATGGTTCCTTGGTAACCTCTAGTTTGATCAGGGAAACTACTGAAAATGAATCCGCTAATGAGGGTTACAAATTTGGTCAAGAGGAAGAAACTTATAATATTGTGGCTGCTCATGGTTATTTTGGCCGATTAATCTTCCAATATGCTAGTTTCAACAACTCTCGTTCTTTACACTTCTTCTTGGCTGCTTGGCCTGTAGTAGGAATCTGGTTCACTGCTTTAGGTATTAGTACTATGGCTTTCAACCTAAATGGTTTCAATTTCAACCAATCTGTAGTTGATAGTCAAGGTCGCGTTATTAATACTTGGGCTGATATCATCAACCGTGCTAACCTTGGTATGGAAGTAATGCACGAACGTAATGCTCACAACTTCCCTCTAGACTTAGCTGCTGTTGAAGTTCCATCTATTAATGGATAAGGTTTTTCTGCTAACATATAAGAATTTTTGAAGACAGAAATACCCAATATCTTGTTCTAGCAAGATATTGGGTATTTCTGTCTTTATTTTGAATCTTTTTTTCTTCTTAATCTTTCTATTCAGAATTCAGTTAACGACGAGATTTAGTATCCTTTCTTGCATTTTCATAACTCGTGAAATGCCGAGTAGGCACGAATTCCCCCAATTTGCGACCTACCATAGGATTTGTTATGTAAATAGGTATATGTTCCTTTCCATTATGAATCGCGATTGTATGGCCAACCATTGTGGGTAGAATGCTAGATGCCCGGGACCACGTTACTATTGTTTCTTTCTCCTCCTTCATATTGACCTTTTCTATCTTTGCCAATAAATGATGAGCTACAAAAGGATTCGTTTTTTTTCGTGTCACAGCTGATTACTCCTTTTTTCCTTTTTAAAGAGTGGCATTCTATGTCCAATATCTCGATCGAAGTACGGAGGTCAGAATAAATAGAATAATGATCAATGGAAAAAAGAAAAAAATCCTTTAGCTGGATAAGGGGCGGATGTAGCCAAGTGGATCAAGGCAGTGGATTGTGAATCCACCATGCGCGGGTTCAATTCCCGTCGTTCGCCCATCGCATTATTGCAAATTCCAAAAATGCAATTTTCCATATTCCTAGTTACGTATTTACTTACGGCGACGAAGAATAAAACTATCGCTATATTTTTTCCTTTTCCTAGTTCTTCTTCCAAGCGCAGGATAACCCCAAGGGGTTGTGGGTTTTTTTCTACCAATGGGAGCTTTCCCTTCACCGCCCCCATGGGGGTGGTCCACAGGGTTCATAACTACCCCTCTTACTACGGGGCGTTTACCTAGCCAACACTTAGATCCGGCTCTACCCAAACTTTTTTGGTTCACCCCAACATTACCCACTTGTCCGACTGTTGCTAAGCAGTTTTGGGATACTAAACGGACCTCCCCAGATGGTAATCTTAAAGTGGCCGATTTACCCTCTTTTGCAATGAGTTTCGCTACAGCACCTGCTGCTCTAGCTAATTGCCCACCCCTTCCACGTGTGATTTCTATGTTATGCATGGCCGTGCCTAAGGGCATATCGGTTGAAGTAGATTCTTCTTTTCTCTCAAAAAACCCCTTCCCAAACTGTACAAGCTTCTTCCAAAGCATACGGCTTTCTAGATGTATATGACGATCTCTAGACAGATGGATCTTATATGAATCATATGATGAAGTACCACATGAGTGGATATATAGGAAAGGAATCCAAATCTGCCGAATCGCTCATGTTATGATCTTCTACATCCTAGGTCTCTGCGTTCCGTCATCTGGCTTATGTTCTTCATGTAGCATTCAGATCGAATGACTCTATGAAATTACGTCGATACTTCCACATATTATGGGTAACGTAGGAGACATCCCTATTTTCCCCCGGGGGTCTTAATTACCACTGCTTAGCTTTCAATTTGCCTCTGACCATCAAATTAAATGTGAATAACCCGTCCTCCTCTCTTTGAAACAAGGGGCGCTTCCGGTTCTGTGCGTGCTTCAAACAATTTTGTCTTCTCCATATTACCATATCTCTAGAGCCAATAATTTTCTATGAGGAACTACTGAACTCAATCACTTGCTGCCGTTACTCAACAGTTTTCTGTTGAGGTCTATCCCGTAGAGGTAGTCAAATTGGATCAGTGATCGATTTCTAGGTTTCGTCGTAAACCTAATTGGTTACTTCCAATTACGTAAATCAATAGTTCAAACCGCACTCAAAGGTAGGGCATTTCCCATTGATATAGGAACTTTTGTACCAGAAACAATAGTATCTCCAATTATAGCCCCTCTGGGATGTAAAATATATCTCTTCTCACCATCCCCATAGTGTATGAGACAAATGTATGCATTTCGATTAGGGTCGTATTCTATGGTTACGATTCTACCAGATATGTCTTTTTGATTCCGTCGAAAATCTATTTTACGGTATAGGCGCTTATGACCTCCCCCTCTATGCCTTGCGGTAATGATTCCTCTGGAATTACGACCTTTACCACAACGGTGCCGTCCATGGATCAAATTATTTCGTGGATTGGATTTCACTTGCCTGTCTACGGTTCCCTTGCGTGTGCTCGGGATAGGTGTTTTGTATAAATGTTTCGCCGTATTATTAAGTATTCTCCTTTAGTTTTTTTCTCTATCTAGAAGTGGAATAGAATAACCCGGTTGAAGGGTAATGATCATACGTCTGTAATGCATTGTATGGCCCAGAATAGGTCCTATTCTTCTACCTTTTCCAGGTAGTCGATGGCTATTCACAGCTACCACCTTAACACCAAAGAAGAGTTCGACCCAATGCTTTATTTCTGTCTTAGTGAATCCCGATTCGACATTAAAAGTATATTGATTCTTTCCCAATAAACGAAGACTTTTTTCTGTAAATACTGCGTATTTGATTCCATCCATAAATCGACTTTCCCTCCTATGCTCTGAGTTCCAGTATCGATAAGAATTCGAGTTCTTATTGTTCTTATGTTATGGTATGAATATACCATACCAATTCGTTATGTATGGATGATGGATGAGATTCCATGGATAGAGAGCCAGTTCCAATAGACTTATGGAATGTTCCCGTTCGTGTGCATCCAGCAGGAATTGAACCCGCAAATTTACCAATTATGAGTTGGGCGCTTTAACCATTCAGCCATGGATGCTTAACAGGGATCATCGTACATCGTAAATAACCAATTTTCATATAGAAAGACATATCATAGAAAAATGAAATCGAAAATATTCCGAGATGGCAAATATTCGGAGATGACTATGAAAACACCTCTCTGGATCCTCGAATTGAAAGAGAGATTGAGAGGGATCAAGAATCCTAATTCTCGCTATTTGGAATGGATCCAATTCTATTGAGTCTGACTCATAGTGATCATTTCTCTTTAGCAAAGAATGACCTTGGTTATCAAAGGATTGAACAACCGGGATCCATTTACTTATGATACCTAGTTGGCATTGATAACAAGGATCTAATGAATTATGAGTTTAATAGATCCTCTTTAGCAGAAAGACGTATATTCCTTGCTCATTATCAGACAATCACTTATTCCCAAACCTCGTGTGGGACTAATCGTTTTCATTTACCATCTCATGGAAAACCCTTTTCGTTCCGCTTAGCCCTATCGGGTATTTTAGTGATAGGTTCTGTAGGAACTGGACGATCCTATTTGGTCAAATACCTAACGAAAAATTACGATTTTCCTTTCATTAAGGTACGAGGGCTTCTTATTCCACAAGAACGAAAGCACCTTTTCATTCTTTCATATACTAGGGGTTTTTACTTGGAAAAGACAATGTTCCATACTAAAGGATTCGGGTCCATAACCACGAGTTCCAGTGCACTAGATCTTGTAGCACTTAGCAACGAAGCCCTATCCATTAGTATTCCACATAAGAAATCCATTCTAGAAAAAAATACAATTAGATTAGCTCTTCATAGACAAACTTGGGGTTTGCGAGCCAAGGTAAGATCGGCTCGGGATCATGGGACCCTTTTCTATCAGATAGGAGGGGCTCTTGTACAAAATAGACTTACTAAGTAATAACCCCATAGAATCTATCTATATAAAGATAAAGAGGCAATCGTGTCAGGAAGCGGGTTTTTCTTTGGCCAAAAGGTACTTCGAACTTGGAACGAGCATGAAGAGATTAACGAGACTTCTTTCTCTTTTGAGTTTTTCTGGCGGACCTGCCGCGCAAGATCTTTGGTCTTCCCCTGGAACCGATGAAAAAAAGTGGATCGCTTCTTATGTACTCGCTCAGAATGATTCTTCTCTATCTATAGTTCATGGCCTATTAGAAGTAGAAGGTGCTCTGGTGCAATCCTTACCGACAGAAAAAGATTGCAGTCAGGTTGATAATAGTCGAGTGACATTACTTCGTCGGTCCGAACTAAGGAATCTGTTAGAAATGTTTTGAAATGGATATTGTTCTCTCTTTGATCAGGGATTGCTATATGAAAAGAAGTGGAGTTTGAAAAAGGGAACGGAATGCTCAAACCGGAACTGCTAGAGGAACGAATTTTCAATAGCATAACTTGGGCTCCTAGAATATGGCGCCCTTGGGAC
>NW_028260400.1:0-17500 GCF_056163025.1 Triticum urartu | reverse complement strand
CGCCCACAGCCTTCCAAAGGGGGAAGGGCCTTTACTTTCCCCCTGAGGGTAGGAAAATCATGATCGGGATAGCGGACGTAAAGCTATTGAACTTAGGTATGCTCTTTCCTTTTGTCGAAGTGGAATCGTAGAACAGAATGTGATACGATGAGATAGAATGCAATAGAAATAGAAACAAGGATAGCGAACGGGTTACCTACTCCTAAGGGTCAAAGCAAGCCCTTTAATTCAATTCTTTATTCTTACATTAAAATTCTTACATTAAAGAATGAATAAAATCTCCCCAAGTAGGATTCGAACCTACGACCAGTCAGTTAACAGCCGACCGCTCTACCACTGAGCTACTGAGGAACAAGGGGGGATTCGACCTCCTAGAGTTCAACTCCCGCTCTCAACCCATGAACAATATGAGTCCGAAGCTTCTTTCGTAACTCCCATAATTTCTTCGTAGTGGCTCCGTTCCATGCCTCATTTCATAGGGAAGCCCAAAGTGGCTCTATTTCATTCTATTTCACTTCCTAGCACTTCCTATCATTTAATATCCATCCCTTTGGTCTTATTGACATAAGAGATGTCATTTATAGTCTATCTCTTTCTATATATGGAAAGTCAAGAAATTCTCATCGAAACATCGAGAAATTGTGCATATAGAAAACTCTAAAGAAAGAAAAAAAGGAGACCCATGCCATGATTTTCAAATCTTTTCTATTTAGTAGTCTAAGTTTCTCGATGAGGATAATTAATTCGGTCGTTGTGGTCGGACTCTATTATGGATTTCTGACTACATTCTCCATAGGTCCCTCTTAGATCTTCTTTCTCCAATCTTGGATTAGGGAAGAAGGAGATATTCGCGACTACTGGCGATTTCATTATGGGGCAGCTCATGATCTTCATATCGATCTATTATCCACCTCTGTATCTATTCTTTCTTAGCTAAACAGGTGGAAGATCTATCCAATTTGGTTATATTATATCATGGACTCGAAAAACGGATCTGAATTTGACTGAAATGCACGATCTTCACAGGTATCACTTTTCACGATACCTAAAAGGTGGAATAGCGATTTTCGAACCATTTCCTATAAGAGAATGGTTTCCATTACTTTGAGAAATGGATTCTTATATCAAACTATAGCTATTGCATTAAAGAAGAAAAGAAACTAATAGAAGTCGAAGACGCGGAATGATAGTGAATAGAGAGAAAGATTCTTCTGATTTTCTTGTTTCTATCTACTAGACGCCGTAGAGAATTGAGAATTTTCATGTCTTTCAATTCTCGTACTCGTAATTGGAAAGTTATGGAAGGAGACCCATCATTTTGCAATGAAAACAACATATAAAACTCTGGACAATTTCGAAATCAGGCCAAGCGTCTTAATACATATGCAAAAAAATTCATTATTGGCCCACCATTGATTAGAAGATTTAGCTTGTATGAATCGCTATTGGTTTGATACGAATAATGACAATCGTTTCAGTATGTTAAGGATACAGATGTATCCACAATTCATTTAGAGTTACTTAATAGTCTATTTCTTATACCATATCTCTATCCCGTGAAATTCTCGAGCCAAAAGATGGATGCATATGCTGTGTTTCATTTTGCTAAATGATATCAATTAAATGGTGTATCAATTCCATAAATTGCATATAGCAATAAATAAATCAGCAAAATTCTTTCTAATATTTTAGATAGAAGAAACATTTCTTCTATCTAAAATATTAGAAAGAATGTACCCTTCTATCCAAATCCAATTTGCATCGATAAAATAAATCCAAATTCCAGTAGTAGATGAATAATTGCAAATTTGTGTGTGTACGAGATTAGAATAACTTCAAAATAACTGACATAATTTTGTATTTTTCCTGATCAGAAAAATACATGAAAAAGAAAGGAGGTAGAAAAATTTTTGGATTTATGGTTAAAGAAGAAAAAGAAGAAAACAGGGGTTCTGTTGAATTTCAAGTATTCAGTTTCACCAATAAGATACGGAGACTTGCTTCACATTTGGAATTACACAAAAAAGATTTTTCATCGGAAAGAGGTCTACGAAGACTTTTGGGAAAACGTCGACGTTTGCTGGCTTATTTGGCAAAGAAAAATAGAGTACGTTATAAGAAATTAATCGGTCAGTTGAATATTCGGGAGCAGTAATTTAATCGTTCAAATTTTTTTCTTGTTTTATTATTTTTTTAGTAGTCTTATAGTAGTCTTAGATTTTTCATTTTGATGAGCCTCGCTTTGAGGAATTCATGGAATAATCCATTTTCATGGAATAATGAATTAAGGAAGAAAGGATATGAGTCTACCGCTTACAAGAAAAGATCTCATGATAGTCAATATGGGCCCTCAACACCCATCAATGCATGGTGTTCTTCGACTGATCGTTACTCTCGATGGTGAGGATGTTATTGATTGTGAACCCATATTAGGGTATTTACACAGAGGAATGGAAAAAATCGCGGAAAACCGAACTATTATACAATACTTACCTTATGTAACAAGGTGGGATTATTTAGCTACTATGTTTACAGAAGCAATAACAGTAAATGCACCAGAATTCTTGGAGAATATTCAAATACCACAAAGAGCCAGCTATATTAGGGTAATTATGTTAGAATTAAGCCGGATAGCTTCTCACTTGCTATGGCTTGGACCTTTTATGGCGGATCTCGGCGCACAGACTCCTTTTTTCTATATTTTTAGAGAGAGAGAATTAATATATGATCTATTTGAAGCTGCTACAGGTATGCGAATGATGCACAATTACTTTCGCATCGGAGGAGTAGCCGCCGATCTACCTTATGGATGGATCGATAAATGTTTAGATTTCTGTGATTATTTTTTACGCGGAGTTGTTGAATATCAACAACTTATTACACAGAATCCAATTTTTTTAGAGCGAGTTGAAGGAGTAGGTTTTATTAGCGGAGAAGAAGCAGTAAATTGGGGCTTATCGGGACCGATGTTACGAGCTTCTGGAATACAATGGGATCTTCGTAAAGTAGATCCTTATGAGTCTTACAACCAATTTGATTGGAAAGTCCAATGGCAAAAAGAAGGGGATTCGTTAGCTCGCTATTTAGTACGAATTGGTGAAATGAGGGAATCCATCAAAATAATTCAACAAGCTGTAGAAAAAATTCCTGGAGGACCTTATGAAAATTTAGAAGTCCGACGCTTTAAGAAAGAAAATAATTCTGAATGGAATGATTTTGAGTATAAATTTCTTGGTAAAAAACCTTCGCCCAATTTTGAATTGTCAAGACAAGAGCTTTATGTAAGAGTAGAAGCCCCAAAAGGTGAATTAGGGATTTATCTAGTAGGAGATGATAGCCTTTTCCCCTGGAGATGGAAAATCCGTCCACCCGGGTTTATTAATTTGCAAATTCTTCCTCAGCTAGTTAAAAAAATGAAATTGGCTGATATCATGACGATATTAGGTAGTATAGATATCATTATGGGGGAAGTTGATCGTTGAAATGATAATAGATAGGGTAGAGGTAGAAACTATCAATTCTTTTTCGAAATTGGAATTATTAAAAGAAGTCTATGGACTGATATCGATTCTACCCATTTTGACCCTCCTTTTGGGAATAACAATAGAGGTACTCGTAATTGTGTGGTTAGAAAGAGAAATATCTGCGTCGATACAACAACGTATTGGTCCTGAATATGCTGGCCCCCTGGGCCTGCTTCAAGCTATAGCAGATGGGACTAAGCTACTTTTTAAAGAAGATATTCTGCCATCCCGAGGAGATATTTCTTTATTTAGCATTGGACCCTCTATAGCAGTCATATCAGTTTTATTAAGTTTTTTAGTTATCCCTTTGGGATATCATTTTGTTTTAGCCGATCTTAGTATTGGTGTTTTTTTATGGATTGCCATTTCAAGTATAGCTCCTATTGGTCTTCTTATGGCAGGATATAGCTCAAATAATAAATATTCTTTTTCAGGCGGTCTACGAGCTGCTGCTCAATCCATTAGTTATGAAATACCATTAACTTTTTGTGTGCTAGCAATATCTCTACGTGTGATTCGTTAAAATAGATCTTTTTCCTATAAAATCCATTAACTATTTATATTCCTTTTCTTATTTAGTATTTGGGTTGGTAAGTTAAACTAGATAGCTATATGAGTGAAACAAAACAGCTTATAAATTTGTAGTAAAAAGAAAAAATCTCATTTCCTACGTACAAGAAAAAAGTGGAAGTAAACATAAGCAGTGTAAACTCTTTATCCCAAGGTTGATATTTTTTAATTAGTCATCATATCTTGAAGCGGCCAAGAATAAAGGATTCACGATATGGAATTCCATTACTAGAATACTCCTAGTTATTACTATAACTTAATAATCCATAAGAAGAATCCACCAAAAGTTAGTGAAGGGTTAGGAACACTAAAGTACATAAAGGATTAGTAATGGAAAATCTAAAACATTAGAGATTTTTGCCCATAAAAGGAATCATAATAAGGACTTGCAATTTGTAGAAATTATCAAGTAGTACTTTCTTCGGATTCCGATCCAGAGTATGTTCCCATTCACTTGTTAAGGAAATGGCTATCAAGAACGAATTAACCCTTTATCCATTTTTTCTTTTTAAATACCCCCTCCCTGGGGAAAGAAGAATAGTAAAAAAGATATGGAGTGCACTAGAAAAAATTTTCATTATTTCCTTCCTCTATCCATATTCATGCAGAATTGCTCATGAACTAATACCCAACTCTTTCCATTTATTAATTGAATTCCTATAACAAGTAACAAGTGTTTTATTCCAAGATTAAGTTATTACTGAACAAAGAAAAATTTTCATTATATTATAAAGGATGAGATCAATTCGGAAGCGCTTTTTCTTATTCTAGCAGACGGAATTCCTTTGGTCTAATTTAGGACTTTCAAATCTATTTTATTTTATCTAATTCTATCTACGCCCCCGGGGCTAGGAACAAAACAGTCCTTTCCTTTTTCTGATCATAGAGAAGCCGTATGAAGCTAAGGTTTCATGTACGGTTTTGAAATAGCGGTGGGAACTGTGATGTTATCACCGACTATGATTATCTAACAGTTCAAGTACAGTTGATATAGTTGAAGCACAGTCAAAATACGGTTTTTTTGGATGGAATATTTGGCGTCAGCCTATAGGTTTTCTGGTTTTTTTAATTTCTTCTTTGGCAGAATGTGAAAGATTACCCTTTGATTTACCAGAAGCGGAGGAAGAATAGTAGCAGGTTACCAAACTGAATATTCCGGTATCAAATATGGTTTATTTTATCTTGTTTCTTACCTAAATTTATTAGTTTCTTCTTTATTTGTAACAGTTCTCTACTTGGGCGGGTGGAATTTATCTATTCCCTATATATCCTTTTTTGATTTTTTCCAAATGAATAAAGCAGTTGGAATTTTGGAAATGACAATGGGTATATTTATTACATTAACTAAAGCTTATTTATTTCTCTTCATTTCTATCACAATAAGATGGACTTTACCGAGGATGAGAATGGATCAGTTATTAAATCTTGGATGGAAATTTCTTTTACCTATTTCCCTGGGCAATCTCTTATAACAACCTCTTCTCAACTTGTTTCACTATAAATAAGATAATACAATAATAGTAAGAATATTTTCAACACAAAAGCTCTCTCAAACAAGAGGAAAGAAACATATCTTTTTCATAGATATTTAGAATGAATATGTTCCCTATGGTAACTGGGTTCATGAGTTATGGTCAACAAACAATACGTGCTACAAGGTACATAGGTCAAAGTTTCATAACTACCTTATCCCACACAAATCGTTTACCTATAACGATTCACTACCCTTATGAAAAATCAATTACACCAGAGCGTTTCCGAGGGCGAATCCACTTGAATTTGATAAATGTATTGCTTGTGAAGTATGTGTTCGCGTATGTCCGATAGATTTACCCGTTGTGGATTGGAGATTTGAAAAGGATATTAAAAGAAAACAATTGCTTAATTATAGTATTGATTTCGGAGTTTGTATATTTTGTGGCAATTGTGTTGAGTACTGTCCAACAAGCTGTTTATCAATGACTGAAGAATATGAACTTTCTACCTATGATCGTCATGAATTGAATTACAATCAAATTGCTTTAAGTCGGTTACCAATCTCCATAATGGGAGATTACACAATTCAAACAATTAGGAATTCGTCTGAAAGTAAAATAAACAAAGAAAATCTTCGAATTCAAGAACGATTACTGATTACTAAACTTTGATTTTGTCTTTCTGTTATAAAAATCTAATAATTCTTTATTAAACTTTAAAATTAAACTATAAAGAAAAACGAAAAACTACTGCTTATTGGAAATTATTTCTTATTTTAAATCAGACTAGATTTTCGTGATATAATATAATTTATAACTATAAGTTTATACACAAAAAAATACCCTAATCCTTTTTTCCTTCCTTGAATCCTTTAGTTTTAGTCAGTTCATGAAAAATTTTATACTATTAATTTCTTTTTATCCATAATGGATTTACCTGGACCAATACATGAGATTCTTATGCTATTTGGGGGATTTGTTCTTCTACTAGGGGGTCTAGGAGTAGTATTACTTACCAACCCCATTTATTCTGCCTTTTCGCTGGGATTAGTTCTTGTTTGTATATCCTTATTCTATTTTTTATTAAATTCCTACTTTGTAGCTGTCGCACAACTTCTTATTTATGTGGGAGCCATAAATGTCTTGATCATATTCGCTGTAATGTTCGTAAATGGCTCAGAATGGTCTAAAGATAAGAATTATTGGACTATTGGAGATGGGTTCACTTCACTCGTTTGTATAACTATTGTTTTTTCACTAATGACTACTATCCAGATACGTCGTGTATGGAATTCTTTGGACTACAAGATCAAACCAAATAGTAGAACAGGGTCTCATAAATAATGTTCAACAAATTGGAATTCATTTAGCAACCGATTTTTATCTTCCGTTTGAACTCATTTCCATAATTCTTCTAGTTTCTTTAATAGGTGCAATTACTATGGCTCGGCAATAAGAAAACTTAGAAAAAGTACAAATTATAAGAATTGCAAATCTAAAATAAATAACTAAAGAATCACAACACAATTTTGATTTAGTAAAATCCATCTACTGCCAACAAATACCTCCTTTTTTTTTTTTTTTTTTTTCTTTTGTTGTGTAATTGTTCTATTGTAATTAATTGAATCGGTTCAATTCTTGCCCTCATATTGAAATGAATCGAGATTGATAAGGAGTTAGTTAATGATGTTTGAGCATGTACTTTTTTTGAGTGTCTATTTATTTTCGATTGGTATCTATGGATTGATCACAAGCCGAAACATGGTTAGAGCTCTAATATGTCTTGAACTTATACTGAATTCAATTAATCTAAATCTCGTAACATTTTCTGATCTATTTGATAGTCGCCAATTAAAAGGAGATATTTTCGCAATTTTTGTTATAGCCCTTGCAGCTGCTGAAGCCGCTATTGGACTATCCATTCTTTCTTCCATCCATCGTAATAGGAAATCCACTCGTATCAATCAATCTAATTTATTGAATAATTAGACTTTTGAATAATTAGACATAGAATCCTCTAAACAAAGGCGCACATATTAAAATAAATAGAAATCAATACTATTTTCTTAGTATTATTTGAGAATATCCATTTTTTTTAGTAGATTATTGCATAGTATTCTTTTTCACTTAAATGAATTTTTGTATTTGTAATTCATTGATATTGCAATTTGAATATTGCAATAATTTATATTGAAAAGACGATAGCCAATTTATTGGCTAATTCGAATTCGTCTGTACAATTCGTAAAATTCTTTCTTATTTCTTATTTATTGTTGAAATCCAAAATTAAAGTCTCTTGGCTCTCTTCACGCTTTCTCACAAACAGATTAAAAAATAGATTTTTTTTTTTGAAGTTTGGATAAACCATTGCTTCGTCTGGTGTCTACAATACATATGACTCATTATAGTACTAATTTCATTTTTACCAGATCGAAAAATTTTATGTTGAAAAGAAAAATTTATAGATCCAATGTCACATTCCGTAAAAATTTACGATACATGTATAGGATGCACTCAATGTGTACGAGCTTGTCCAACAGATGTATTAGAAATGATACCCTGGGTATGGATGTAAAGCCAAGCAAATTGCTTCCGCGCCGAGAACCGAAGATTGTGTGGGTTGTAAGAGATGTGAATCTGCCTGCCCGACAGATTTTTTAAGTGTCCGCGTTTATTTAGGGCCTGAAACAACACGTAGCATGGCTCTATCTTATTGATACGTTACAAAAAACTTCACTCGAATCGTCTGATTCCTCTTTACCGAAGAAGCCTGTGCTCGAAATAATCGAGCACGGGCTTTTCTGGTCAAAACGTATCTTGTCTTTATCACTTTATCATGAGTTATTTTCCTTGGTTAACAATACTTGTTGTTTTGCCGATATTTGCAGGTTCATTAATTTTCTTTTTACCTCATAAGGGAAACAAAGTCGTTAGGTGGTATACTATATCTATTTGTTTATTAGAATTCCTTCTAATGACTTATGCGTTCTGTTATCATTTCCAACTGGAGGATCCCTTAATCCAATTAAAGGAGGATTATAAATGGATAGATGTCTTCGATTTCCACTGGAGATTGGGAATCGATGGACTTTCATTAGGATCTATTTTATTGACAGGATTTATCACTACTTTAGCTACTTTAGCAGCTTGGCCAATTACACGGAATTCGCGATTATTCTATTTCCTGATGCTCGCAATGTATAGTGGTCAAATAGGATTATTTTCTTCGCGAGACCTTTTACTTTTTTTTATCATGTGGGAGTTAGAATTAATTCCTGTTTACTTACTTTTATCCATGTGGGGGGGGAAGAGGCGTCTATATTCAGCTACAAAGTTTATTTTGTATACTGCAGGCGGTTCCATTTTTTTCTTAATCGGAGTTCTGGGTATGGGCTTATATGGTTCCAACGAACCAGGATTAGATTTGGAAAGATTAATTAATCAATCATACCCTGCAACCTTGGAAATACTTTTATATTTTGGCTTCCTTATTGCTTATGCTGTCAAATTGCCGATTATACCCCTACATACGTGGTTACCAGATACCCATGGGGAAGCACATTATAGTACATGTATGCTTTTAGCGGGAATATTATTAAAGATGGGAGCATATGGATTGATTCGGATCAACATGGAATTGTTACCTCATGCTCATTATCTATTTTCGCCCTGGTTAGTAATAATAGGAGCGATCCAAATAATCTATGCAGCTTCAACTTCTCTTGGTCAACGAAATTTCAAAAAAAGAATAGCTTATTCCTCTGTATCTCACATGGGTTTCATAATTATAGGAATTGGTTCCATAACCAACATTGGACTCAATGGAGCTATTTTACAAATATTATCCCATGGATTTATTGGTGCTACACTTTTTTTCTTGGCAGGAACCGCTTCTGATAGAATGCGTCTTGTTTATCTCGAAGAACTGGGGGGAATATCTATCCCAATGCCTAAAATTTTTACCATGTTTAGTAGCTTTTCAATGGCTTCTCTTGCCTTACCAGGAATGAGTGGTTTTGTCGCAGAATTAGTAGTATTTTTTGGACTAATTACTAGTCCAAAATTTCTGTTAATGCCAAAAACACTAATTACTTTTGTAATGGCAATTGGAATGATATTAACTCCTATTTATTTATTATCTATGTTACGCCAGATGTTCTATGGATACAAGCTATTTAATGTTCCAAACGCAAATTTTGTGGATTCTGGACCACGAGAACTCTTTATTTTAATCTGTATCTTTTTACCAGTAATAGGAATTGGTATTTATCCAGATTTTGTTCTCTCCCTATCCGTTGACAGGGTAGAGGCTCTCTTATCCAATTATTATCCTAAATAGGTTTGCTTTTTTTTACTCGTCTGCTCTATTAATGCAGAAATAAGTAAAAAAGTATATAATGCAGAAATAAGTAAAAAAGTATAATTAGATCTATCTCGAATTTTTGAGAACCCTTTGATAAGGCGTTCAAGGGGTTCTCAAATAAAACATAAAAGTAAAAACCTTCATTTCATGAAGGTTTTATTTTATGTAATCATTTAGGTGTTAATGTAAACGAACCATAACTATGTAAGCCTATTCCTAATAGATTTATACCAAAATAACAAATCCAAATTATAAGAAATCCTATCAAAGCTATAAGTGCAGAATTCGTACCCTTCCAATTTGGATTTGTTCTACTATGTAAATAAATTGCGAATATGGTCCAAGTAATAAATGCCCAAGTTTCCTTAGGATCCCAATTCCAATAGGATCCCCAGGCCTCATTAGCCCATACTGCTCCACAAAGAATACCTACGGTTAAAAGGGTAAATCCTAGGCTAATGACACGATAACTCCAAGAATCCAAACGCTCCGTTAATTGATATTTGTAATAATTTGGAAATGAAGGGACAGAGGTTCTTTTTAAAGCACTTCTTTTTGCATAAAAATATTTAATATCACTAAAGAAAAATGTTTTATTTAAAACATTTTTTTTCTTTTTAGAAAAGAAATGGAAATTATTTCGAAATCTAATGATTAGAATAGCGGCAGATAATAAGGATCCGCACAAAAGAGTTGCATAGCTTAATAACATCATACTGACATGCATCATTAACCACTGAGATTGTAGAGCAGGTACTAGTATCGTGGATTGATGCATTTCAGTTAAAAGACCCGATGTGGCAAAGCCTTGCGTTAAAATAGTACTTGGCGTAGTTATTGTGCTTAAATCATTTTTAGAGTTCTGTATTTTAGGAATGGTATGAAGAATATACAGGGCCCATGAAAGGAAGATCAATGACTCATATAAATTACTTAATGGAAAATGTCCCGAGGAAGCCCAACGAGAAACTAAGAATCCTGTTATAGAGAAAAAAGTAACTATCATTCCTTTTTCTGACGAATCGCGTAATCCTCCAAGTTCACGAACTAATAAGGTTATAAAATGAATCGTAATCACAATTGAAATCGTTGAGAAAGAGATATGAGTTAGTATATGTTCTAAAGTTGCAAATAGCATAAGGGGAAGGTCCCATTACAAAATTGTAAATTTCGAATTGATTTCTAATCTATTGTATTCTTTTTCAAGAATGCCGCCACTCGGATTCGAACCGAGATGCTTGAGCACTGCTTCCTAAGAGCAGCGTGTCTACCAATTTCACCATGGCGGCTAACTTCAAATAATAGGTAACTTAAAAGAATAATAGCTATTATCTTGGGAATCGTCGATATTGGGAAAGTCCATAAAATTTAGGAACATTAGAGTTTTCATTAAAATAGACTTCGTTTGGTAGTATCGTTTCCATTTTTTTTTTTTACAATAAACTCTTGCTTTGCCCAATAGAAACACAAACACTGCTTGAAAGAGTTGGAACTTCTTTTTTCTAACTTGCAATTATAGAACTAATTTTTTCTAATTAATTTCCCCTTTACATTTTGAAAATTCTTTCAATACAATGAAAAAAATCCAAAAGGGTTTCTATTTAATGATGAAATTAAAATAAAATGGATAAATAGAAAAGGCTTTTTGGATTTTTTAAAAATTTCTAGAATGAAAGTCTTTATGCTCTTATTAATAAGATTTACTAACCTTATGATTTTGGAGAAGATAGGTGGAAGTTGTAAGTCCTATTGTAAGAATACTCCACTTTTCATAATTTTCCTAATAGAATATGAGGATTCTATTAGGAAAATTATGAAAAGTTCATTGATAGGAAAAGAATACTTAGCACACAGTATACCAAACAAAACTTTTTTTTTCTTGTATATATAAGATAAGAGGGGTTTTTTGTTCTAAGAATATTGTACCGAGTAATTCGACACATAAAAGTACATTCAAAGAAGAATCCAAATTATTAAATAATTGGAATTCTTTTTTGATAAGTCAATTCATATTATTCCAAAATCTTATTATTTGTTTGTTGCCCAGAAAAACCCTTTGGTTTTGGATGCTCATTACCGCTCGAAAATGATCTTGATTTTACTAAAGAATAAGATTGTACTATGGAAAAATAAGTCTTTTTCTTCCAAATATTTTTACGAATACGCTTTTTTGACATTGAAGTACGTTTTTTTGGAACTGCCATTCAAAAAGGAAATTACTTTTTTCTAGTTGTATGTGAAAGACATCTATTGCTGCAAATCAATCCTTCTTTCTTCTTTTTATTAGTATTTATACTTAGATACTGAAAGATACTTAAATTTTGAATTATTTTTTACTTCATTTTGTCTAATGCGGATAAGACAACAAGAATTTTTTAACATTTTTTCTTTATATATTTTATACTTTTTTTTTAATAATATAGAATATATAGAAGGGTTTCTCATTTAAATCTATTTATATCTATTTATATATCAAGTATACTCCATATATAGATATATGGTATGGAAGCCTATCCCCCATATAAGATAAGACGGGGGGATAAAAAGAAGGGAAAATGAAAATAGTTAATTAAGTTCAGAATGGTATTCCATAAAGGAAAGGAATTCCAATCAAAACAAAAAATACTGAGTCTCTTAAACAAGACATTCTAAAACTTAGGTAATTTATAGTCATTAGAATTTTAGTTCTATATGAAGTAAGGACTATTCGATAATTTCTTATAAACATAGGTTTTCATTGGAATTCACTCAATCAGTTAATTATGGAACAAGAGAGCTGTTTCATCTTTGTTTTAAAGAAATATAAAAATGAATTATGAATAGAAAGTAAAATGATTCCACTTTTTTTTTTTTATTTTTATAAATATCTTTATTTAGTTAATAAAATAACTTCGTTACCTAGTTATTTTATTAACTTTTTTAATTTAACCAACTAAACCCATTCTTAATTTTTAATTATTTCAATGAGATAAATTTTGGAAAAATTAAGAATTTCAGTATTTTTTCTTATTCTTTTTATTTATTCTTTCAGAAAGAGATAAGAATTGGTTTGGTGAATCGGAAACAATTTTATAGAAAAATTGAAGTAAAAATTGAAGTAAAAATTGCAATTTCTTTTCTTATGGAACATACATATCAATATGCATGGGTAATCCCTCTTCTCCCACTTCCAGTTATTATGTCAATGGGATTTGGCCTTATTCTTATTCCGACAGCAACAAAAAATCTTCGTCGCATATGGGCTTTTCCTAGTGTTTTACTCTTAAGTATAGCTATGGTATTCTCAGTTCAACTGTCTATTCAACAAATAAATGGAAGTTCGATCTATCAATATCTATGGTCTTGGACCGTCAATAATGATTTTTCTTTAGAATTTGGATACTTGATTGACCCACTTACTTCTATTATGTTAATACTAATTACTACTGTAGGAATCCTGGTTCTTATTTATAGTGATGGTTATATGTCTCACGATGAAGGATATTTGAGATTTTTTGTTTATATAAGTTTTTTCAATACTTCCATGTTGGGATTGGTTACTAGCTCCAATTTGATACAAATTTATTTTTTTTGGGAACTCGTGGGAATGTGTTCTTATTTATTGATAGGCTTTTGGTTTACACGACCAATCGCAGCGAGTGCTTGTCAAAAAGCTTTTGTAACTAATCGTGTAGGGGATTTTGGTCTATTATTAGGAATTTTAGGTTTTTTTTGGATAACAGGTAGTTTAGAGTTTAGGGATTTGTTCAAAATAGCTAATAACTGGATTCCTAATAATGGAATTAACTCTTTACTTACTACTTTGTGTGCTTTTTTATTATTCCTTGGTGCAGTTGCGAAATCCGCACAATTCCCTCTTCACGTATGGTTACCCGATGCTATGGAAGGGCCCACTCCTATTTCGGCTCTTATACACGCAGCAACTATGGTTGCTGCGGGAATTTTTCTTCTAGCTCGACTTCTTCCTCTTTTCATATCTTTACCTTTGATAATGAGTTTTATTTCTTTAGTAGGTACAATAACACTATTCTTAGGAGCTACTTTAGCTCTTGCTCAGAGAGATATTAAAAGAAGCTTAGCCTATTCTACAATGTCTCAATTGGGTTATATGATGTTAGCTCTAGGTATAGGTTCTTATCAAGCTGCTTTATTCCATTTGATCACTCATGCTTATTCAAAAGCTTTATTGTTCTTGGGATCCGGATCCGTTATTCATTCAATGGAACCTCTTGTTGGATATTCACCAGATAAAAGTCAAAATATGGTTCTTATGGGCGGTTTAAGAAAATACATTCCAATCACAAGAACTACTTTTTTATGGGGTACACTTTCTCTTTGTGGTATTCCACCTCTTGCTTGCTTCTGGTCCAAAGATGAAATCCTTAGTAATAGTTGGTTGTATTCGCCCTTTTTTGGAATAATAGCCTCCTTTACTGCAGGATTAACTGCCTTTTATATGTTTCGGATATATTTACTTACATTTGATGGGTATTTGCGTGTTCATTTTCAAAATTACAGTAGCACTAAAGAGAGTTCCTTGTATTCAATATCCTTATGGGGAAAAAGGATACCCAAAGGAGTGAATAGGGATTTCGTTTTATCAACAACGAAGAGTGGAGTTTCTTTTTTTTCACAAAATATACCAAAAATTCAAGGTAATACAAGAAATAGGATAGGATCCTTTACTACGTCTTTTGGGGCTAAAAAAACTTTTGCCTATCCGCATGAAACGGGAAATACTATGTTATTTCCTCTTCTTATATTACTACTTTTCACTTTGTTCATTGGATTCATAGGAATCTCTTTTGATAATGGAGGAATTGGTAATGGAATAGCAGAGTTAACCATATTATCAAAGTGGTTAACTCCCTCAATAAACTTTACCCAGGAAAGTTCTAATTCTTTTGTAAATTCATATGAATTTATTACTAATGCAATTTCTTCTGTAAGTCTAGCTATCTTTGGTTTATTCATAGCATATATCTTCTATGGATCCGCTTATTCTTTTTTTCAGAATTTGGATTTAATAAACTCTTTTTACAAAGGAAATCCTAAAAAAGAATTTTTAGATCAAGTAAAAAAAAATATATACAGTTGGTCATATAATCGTGGTTATATAGATATTTTCTATACTAGGGTCTTTACCCTCGGTATAAGAGGGTTAACCGAACTCACGGAGTTTTTTGATAAGGGTGTTATTGATGGAATTACCAATGGAGTGGGTCTTGCTAGTTTTTGTATAGGAGAGGAAATTAAATATGTAGGGGGAGGTCGAATCTCGTCTTATTTATTCTTTTTTTTATGTTATGTATCTGTGTTTTTATTCTTTTTTCTTTCTTAAGTTAAGGAATTTACAACAAGTCTCTTGCAAAAATAACTATCCTATCCCCTTTCTACAATCTCTCTATATCCTTGTTACATAAGGTAAGTATTGTATAATAGTTCGGTTTTCCGCGATTTTTTCCATTCCTCTGTGTAAATACCCTAATATGGGTTCACAATCAATAACATCCTCACCATCGAGAGTAACGATCAGTCGAAGAACACCATGCATTGATGGGTGTTGAGGGCCCATATTGACTATCATGAGATCTTTTCTTGTAAGCGGTAGACTCATATCCTTTCTTCCTTAATTCATTATTCCATGAAAATGGATTATTCCATGAATTCCTCAAAGCGAGGCTCATCAAAATGAAAAATCTAAGACTACTATAAGACTACTAAAAAAATAATAAAACAAGAAAAAAATTTGAACGATTAAATTACTGCTCCCGAATATTCAACTGACCGATTAATTTCTTATAACGTACTCTATTTTTCTTTGCCAAATAAGCCAGCAAACGTCGACGTTTTCCCAAAAGTCTTCGTAGACCTCTTTCCGATGAAAAATCTTTTTTGTGTAATTCCAAATGTGAAGCAAGTCTCCGTATCTTATTGGTGAAACTGAATACTTGAAATTCAACAGAACCCCTGTTTTCTTCTTTTTCTTCTTTAACCATAAATCCAAAAATTTTTCTACCTCCTTTCTTTTTCATGTATTTTTCTGATCAGGAAAAATACAAAATTATGTCAGTTATTTTGAAGTTATTCTAATCTCGTACACACACAAATTTGCAATTATTCATCTACTACTGGAATTTGGATTTATTTTATCGATGCAAATTGGATTTGGATAGAAGGGTACATTCTTTCTAATATTTTAGATAGAAGAAATGTTTCTTCTATCTAAAATATTAGAAAGAATTTTGCTGATTTATTTATTGCTATATGCAATTTATGGAATTGATACACCATTTAATTGATATCATTTAGCAAAATGAAACACAGCATATGCATCCATCTTTTGGCTCGAGAATTTCACGGGATAGAGATATGGTATAAGAAATAGACTATTAAGTAACTCTAAATGAATTGTGGATACATCTGTATCCTTAACATACTGAAACGATTGTCATTATTCGTATCAAACCAATAGCGATTCATACAAGCTAAATCTTCTAATCAATGGTGGGCCAATAATGAATTTTTTTGCATATGTATTAAGACGCTTGGCCTGATTTCGAAATTGTCCAGAGTTTTATATGTTGTTTTCATTGCAAAATGATGGGTCTCCTTCCATAACTTTCCAATTACGAGTACGAGAATTGAAAGACATGAAAATTCTCAATTCTCTACGGCGTCTAGTAGATAGAAACAAGAAAATCAGAAGAATCTTTCTCTCTATTCACTATCATTCCGCGTCTTCGACTTCTATTAGTTTCTTTTCTTCTTTAATGCAATAGCTATAGTTTGATATAAGAATCCATTTCTCAAAGTAATGGAAACCATTCTCTTATAGGAAATGGTTCGAAAATCGCTATTCCACCTTTTAGGTATCGTGAAAAGTGATACCTGTGAAGATCGTGCATTTCAGTCAAATTCAGATCCGTTTTTCGAGTCCATGATATAATATAACCAAATTGGATAGATCTTCCACCTGTTTAGCTAAGAAAGAATAGATACAGAGGTGGATAATAGATCGATATGAAGATCATGAGCTGCCCCATAATGAAATCGCCAGTAGTCGCGAATATCTCCTTCTTCCCTAATCCAAGATTGGAGAAAGAAGATCTAAGAGGGACCTATGGAGAATGTAGTCAGAAATCCATAATAGAGTCCGACCACAACGACCGAATTAATTATCCTCATCGAGAAACTTAGACTACTAAATAGAAAAGATTTGAAAATCATGGCATGGGTCTCCTTTTTTTCTTTCTTTAGAGTTTTCTATATGCACAATTTCTCGATGTTTCGATGAGAATTTCTTGACTTTCCATATATAGAAAGAGATAGACTATAAATGACATCTCTTATGTCAATAAGACCAAAGGGATGGATATTAAATGATAGGAAGTGCTAGGAAGTGAAATAGAATGAAATAGAGCCACTTTGGGCTTCCCTATGAAATGAGGCATGGAACGGAGCCACTACGAAGAAATTATGGGAGTTACGAAAGAAGCTTCGGACTCATATTGTTCATGGGTTGAGAGCGGGAGTTGAACTCTAGGAGGTCGAATCCCCCCTTGTTC
>NW_028260399.1:0-43966 GCF_056163025.1 Triticum urartu | reverse complement strand
AGCGAATTACTATTCTCATTAACAGCATTCAACCATCCGGGCAACCATAGGCTTCGACCCGCATTGAAAGCGGGGCCATTCGTTGAAGATAAGAGTATATCGAACCCATATGTCGTCTTGCCATGAGCAGATTGTATCCATTGGGCAAATATAGGTTCGATCAAGATTTGCTTTTCTGGAGTACCAAAAGCAAGCATGACGTCGTTATGAACATAAAGGCCCAAGGTATGGAATCCTAGAAAGAGGCTAGCCCAACTTAAATGAGATATGATAGCTTCTTTATGGTCTAACATTCTTGCCAATACATTATCCTCATTCTGTTCCGGATTGTAATCCCTAATGAAAAAAATAGCTCCATGAGCAAAAGCCCCTGTCATGATGAACCCTGCAATATATTGGTGATGAGTATATAAAGCAGCTTGAGTAGTAAAGTCTTGTGCTATGAATGCATAAGGAGGTAAAGAGTACATATGTTGAGCTACTAAGGAAGTAATAACCCCTAAAGAAGCTAGAGCAAGACCTAACTGAAAATGAATCGAATTGTTGATTGTGTCATAAAGGCCCTTATGCCCACGCCCTAATCGACCCCCCGGAGGAGTATGCGCTTCTAAAAGATCTTTAATACTGTGCCCAATTCCGAAGTTAGTTCGATACATGTGACCGGCAATGAGAAAAATAAATGCAATAGCTAAATGATGGTGGAGCCATATCGGTCAGCCACAAACTTTGTGTTTGTGGATGGAATCCCCCCAAGAAGAGTTAGAATGGCAGTTCCCGCTCCTTGAGCGGTACCAAATAAATGATTACTCGAATCAGGGTTTTGGGCATAAAGATTCCATTGACCCGTCAAAAGGGGTCCCAACCCCTGGGGATAGGGTAATACATCTAAGAAATTATTCCATCGAACGTACTCCCCCCTGGATGCGGGAATAGCAACATGAACTAAATGTCCTGTCCAAGCCAAAGAACTTACCCCGAAAAGTCCTGACAAATGATGATTGAGACGAGATTCCGCGTTTTTGAACCACGAAAGGCTTGGTTTCCATTTGGGTTGTAGATGTAACCAACCCGCTATTAAGGACAGCGTAGAAAGAAATAATAGAAAAAGAGCTCCAGTATAAAGATCCTCATTGGTGCGTAATCCTATTGTATACCACCACTGATAAACTCCAGAATAAGCAATATTCACTGGACCAGCAGCACCTCCTCGAGTAAAGGCTTCCACAGCGGGTTGACCAAAATGAGGATCCCAAATCGCATGAGCAATAGGTCTTACGTGTAAAGGATCCTGTATCCATGATTCAAAATTTCCTTGCCAAGCTACATGAAACAGATTTCCGGACGTCCATAGAAAGATTATTGCTAATTGCCCAAAGTGAGAAGCAAAAATGTTCTGATAAAGACGTTCTTCAGTAATATCATCATGACTTTCGAAATCATGTGCGGTAGCAATACCAAACCAAATACGACGAGTAGTGGGGTCCTGAGCTAAGCCTTGGCTAAACCTGGGAAATCTTAATTCCATAATGCCTTTCAAATCCTCCTAGCCACTATCCTACTGCAATAATTCTCGCTAAGAAGAATGCCCATGTCGTGGCAATTCCACCCAGAAGGTAATGGGTTACTCCTACAGCGCGTCCTTGTATAATGCTCAAGGCTCTAGGCTGAGTAGCAGGAGCAACTTTTAATTTGTTATGAGCCCAAACGATAGATTCAATGAGTTCTTGCCAATAACCACGGCCGCTGAATAAAAACATTAAACTGAAGGCCCAGACAAAATGAGCACCTAAGAAAAAAAGACCATATGCAGATAATGAAGAACCATAAGACTGAATGACTTGCGATGCCTGTGCCCACAAGAAATCTCGAAGCCACCCATTAATCGTAATGGAACTCTGTGCAAAGTTTCCCCCTGTAATATGAGTTACCACCCTTGATCACTTATAGTACCCCAAACATCCGACTGCATTTTCCAACTGAAATGGAAAATGACTACCGAAATTGCATTGTACATCCAGAATAAACCTAAGAAAACATGATCCCAGGCGGATACTTGACATGTTCCCCCTCGGCCAGGCCCATCGCAAGGAAAGCGAAAACCTAGATTTGCTTTATCGGGTATCAAACGGGAACTCCGAGCAAATAAAACACCTTTCAAAAGTATTAATACAGTCACATGTATGGTAAATGCATGAATGTGATGGACTAAAAAATCTGCGGTTCCTAATGGAATAGGTAACAAAGCCACTTTGCCACCTACTGCTACTAACTCGCCGCCTCCCCACGTTAAGCTAGTACTTGTTGTTGCACCAGGAGCTGTTACGCCAGGCGCAGTAGCATGGATATTTTGTACCCATTGAGCAAAGATAGGTTGTAATTGTATGGCAGTATCCGAAAACATATCTTGTGGACGGCCTAAAGCACTCATGGTATCATTATGAATGTACAAGCCAAAACTGTGAAAACCTAGAAATATACATACCCAGTTAAGGTGGGATATGATTGCATCGCGGTGTCTAAGGACGCGATCTAATAGATCGTTGTATCGAGTAGTTGGATCATAGTCTCTTACCATAAAAATTGCTGCATGTGCAGCAGCACCGACTATTAGAAATCCGCCAATCCACATGTGGTGTGTGAACAAGGAAAGTTGTGTACCATAGTCAGTAGCTAGGTATGGATAGGGAGGCATAGAATACATATGATGAGCTACAACAATGGTTGTAGAGCCTAGCATAGCTAGGTTAAGAGATAATTGAGCATGCCATGACGTTGTTAAGATTTCATAAAGACCCTTATGGCCTTGTCCTGTAAATGGGCCCTTGTGAGCCTCCAAAATATCTTTAAGTCCATGGCCAATACCCCAATTGGTCCTATACATATGACCTGCGATTAGGAAAAGAATAGCAATAGCTAAATGATGGTGCGCAATATCGGTCAGCCAGAGACCACCGGTTACTGGATCTAGTCCTCCGCGAAAAGTCAGAAATTCTGCGTATTTGGACCAATTTAAAGTGAAAAAAGGGGTTGCTCCTTCGGCAAAACTAGGATAAAGTTGAGCCAAAAGGTCCCGATTCAAGATAAATTCATGAGGAAGTGGTATCTCTTTAGGATCCACCCCAGCGTCAAGAAATTGGTTAATTGGTAAAGATACATGAATTTGGTGCCCCCGCCCAAGAAAGAGACCCAAGTCCTAATAATCCCGCTAAGTGGTGATTCAACATGGATTCTACATCTTGGAACCAGGCCAATTTGGGAGCGGCTTTGTGATAATGGAACCAACCAGCAAAAAGCATTAACGCTGCAAAAATCAATGCACCAATTGCAGTACAATAGAGTTGTAATTCACTAGTTATTCCAGATGCTCGCCAAAGCTGAAAAAAAACCAGAGGTTATTTGGATTCCTCGGAAACCCCCGCCTACATCACCATTCAATATTTCTTGCCCTACTATAGGCCAAACTACCTGAGCACTGGGTCCAATGTGAGTAGGATCACTTAGCCATGCTTCATAATTGGAAAAACGGGCGCCATGAAAGTACATGCCACTCAACCAAAGAAAGATAATGGAAAGTTGCCCGAAATGAGCACTAAAGACTTTTCGAGAAATCTCCTCCAAATCACCAGTATGACTATCGAAATCGTGAGCATCAGCATGTAGGTTCCAGATCCAAGTGGTAGTATCAGGGCCCTTAGCTAGTGTTCTTGAGAAATGGCCGGGTCTGGCCCATTCCTCAAAAGATGTTTTTACAGGATCCCTATCCACAACAATTTTTACTTCTGGTTCCGGCGAACGAATAATCATTAAGTCCTCCTCTTTCCGGACAAGACATACAAAGAGACCCGCCAACTGTCTTTTTAGTGAATCTTTGAAAGATATATATTTTGAAAGATAGATTTGAAAGATAGATTTTGAAAGATAGATATGTGATTAGTTCTTTTCTTTACTATCTACCATCCTTCTATTTTTTTTTTAGTTATTCACTGGAGCAATTATATATTGAAGTCAATCCGAGGCAAGTGTTCGGGTCTATTATGACATAAAGATTAGGTGCCTAACGGACATTGTTTATCTTGAAAAACAAATATTTCTCGACGTAAGAAAAAAATCTTTTTTATTTTTAATTTAAGAAACTAGTGTATTTTTTTTGAGGGCATAAGCTCCTATCTATATCTACTTTCCTTGAGCATAATATAGGGTTTTTTATTTGATTCTAAATTCCAAGATAACTCATTAGAATTATTAATAAGATGGTCCTAATATATTAGCAATATTTAGATTGCCCCCTCTTTTATTCACTTTATTACTTCTATTCTAGACCCTATCCCTATGGTTTATTCTTATGAAATATCATATAAAATAGAAGGTATAAGAAATGGATATAATGAAATTCTTGATTCGATCTTACGACCTAATTTATTTGATTAATGGATCAACAACCAAACCACCCATTTTATGAAAAAGAAGGAGCATGGTCTTATTCAAATTCAAAGCGCTTCGTAATCTTCAACCAGTTCTGTGCTTCAATATAATTTCCCGGAGTAAGCGCTATAGCTTGTTTCCAATATTCAGCAGCTTGATCAAACCAAGCTTCCGCAATTTCCGAATCACCCTGTAGAATGGCCTGTTCTCCTCGGTCGGAATAGGAAGTTCCTTCCCTTAGAACCGTACTTGAGAGTTTCCTACCTCATACGGCTCAGAAATTGCTATCTGAATTTCCCCTATCTTAACTGAATTCGATTTATCAAAAATCGATCCAATTTGTTCTTGGGTTAAGCAGAAGAAATTAATTACCTAAGTTTCAAACCCTAATTTTTATCAATAATCAGTTTGATCTTTTTCCCACCTTCAGAAGAATGAAGCATAGATAGATATAGAGCCTTCGTTCAAATTTTCTGAGAGGTAACTATCCCGGTTTCATATATGAAATCTCTATAGAATCCTTGAAAAAGACTTTTTTCCATAAGAAAGAAAAAAGAACTTACTATCTTTGGGATCTGATACTACACCGCTGCTTAATCCCTTAGTGGATCGGCTCTATTACATAAGCGGATTCCTAAATTTTGCCCCATATCATGGGATAAGTAAGCAGTTTTTTTTAGTTGTATCGACCCAGTCGCTCACTAATTGATCTTTACGGTGCTTTCTCTATCAATTTGAGAACTTTATCCATAGAGTAGTAGTATAGGCCATACTTTCTTCGTTTTTTGATTCTCGTGAAGTGTCCTTCCTTCCTACAGCTGATAGGGAAAAATCGTTGTTTTTACGATCCCTATGTAGAAAGCCCTTTTTTTCTAGTATTTACTAGAAAATTTGATCCTCTCTTTTTTTTTTTTCTTTCTATAGTGGAGATAGTCGCACGTAATGACAGATCACGGCCATATTATTAAAAGCTTGCGGTAAGAAGGGGGTTTCGTTCTAGTGCCCGGAAATAATATTCCAAAGCCTTTGTATGCTCTCCATTGCTTGTGTGTATAAGGCCTATGTTATAGAGTATATAACTTCGATCATAGGGATCGATTTCTAGTCGCGTAGCTTCATAATAATTTTGCAAAGCTTCCGCATAATTTCCTTCGGATTGAGCCAACATCCGTTACGGTCGTTCATTCTATTCAAAAAATCTCCGTTCCAAAACCGTACATGAGGTTTTCATCTCATACGGCTCCTCCCTTCTGTACATAATAGTACTAAGCGAAATAATCTATAGAATCAAAATAGAATTAGTCCCGTCTCATTATGAACCGAAAGGGGCTGGTATTTTTCCAAGAAATCTCTAGCCAACCTTCCCACAAGAGGTTTTTCTTAACACCAATGAATTCTATTAATGCTAGAGGAAAACGATAGCTCCAATAATTTCTTTGTTCTCAACGCCTCCTATTTAGAGGAATTAGCTACTTCAACGATCTTTGATGGTTATAGGGGTATCCAAAGTACAAACCTGATGGTTGTTTGTTATCCCAACCATTCTTCCCAGCCCTGATACCGATCAGGAAAGGGGTAATTTCTAACAAAGTTTTTCTCTTGTTGATTCCTATTTCTAGGTGTAGTGCTTTTCTCCCCTATGCTGCCTACGGATACTAATAGAGTAGGATTGGCCTGTAATCCATACCATACCATATCCTGTAGGTGTAACCTTTCGCTCAATACTCAAATCTACAATTGAAGTATCTGAAGCCGCATCAATCGAGGATACACGACGGAAGGAATTGTTAGTTCGCCTCACCTTCCGAAGCGTGGGTTTGTTTGCTTTACAAATTTGGTTCTCTCTATGCCAACCCCCCTCTCTTTTTCGTAAGACTGAGGTATAGGTAGGGCTAAAAAAAAGCAAAAAAAAGAGTCAAATCGCACCATCTCTATAATAAGTAAATGCCTTTTTTTCTCCTGAGGTTGTCGGAATTATTCGCAATAAAATATTGGCTACAATTGAGGAGGTCTTATCAATGAAATTTCCATTTCCACGGGATCTAGGCATAATTCCCAACCCATTCTATATAGAATTGTTTTCATTCCTTCACAAAATAACATAAAAACAAACACATTCGATTCTTATAATTATAAATAGATTGATCCATATGCTCTACTCTAAATCCATATGCTTTAAATGGATAAGAGAGATATGGATTTCCGCTCAGCTCAAATTGTATCCTTTTCCTTCTGCTTGGACACGAAGAGATATGAAATATTTGACTAAGACTGGATTTCATTCCACTTTCCTATTTCTGAACAACAACTTATGTTATCAACTATTTCGTGTTTTCAAAGTTATTAATTGTCTCATACCCTATTTTTGATTTCGATAGTATGGTGTAGCGTATCTTATGCAAACGGAATTCTAAGGTTTCTTTATTTTATTATGCAATAAGAAGAATTCTTCCATTTTCTTTTTCTTTAGTTGCGGGAAAACCCAAATTAAAACTTTTATTTTATAGCGAGCGCAATTTCTAGTAAAAAATCCTGTATCCTTCACTTAGATCAAAAGGAATTTTTCCAATAGAACTATGGAACCCCCGAGTGGTTGCGGTTGTACCTGTACTGCAGGAATAAGAAAACTCGCTATTCACTCAGTTTATTTTCCATAATAAGTTATGTAGGAGAGATGGCCGAGCGGTTCAAGGCGTAGCATTGGAACTGCTATGTAGACTTTTGTTTACCGAGGGTTCGAATCCCTCTCTTTCCGTTTTTCTTAATTCATCAACGTTAAGGATCACAATGTATCAAATCAAATAACAATTTTTTCCAGCAATAATATAATATCTTATATTATCTTATTTTGATTTAATAGAAATTAGAAATTCTCTATAGCAAATTACTGTGGTATGTAAAATACACATAGAGGAAAAAAGAAAAAAGGATCCTAATCCTAGGGTTAATCAATTTTAGCTAGTTGATGGGAAAATACAAATTAATGGTAATGGTCTTAGGGCGATTTAGTTCGGGGAAAGGGGAAGGGGAAGAAAATTCTATGAACCTTTCCTTTTTTCGTTAAGTTCAAGTCTGACGAGAGTAATATTCTACAACTAACAACTCATTTATTTTGAGACCGACCCACTTCCTATCTAGGATTTTATTTACTAGTCCTTTATATTCCAACGTGTCAATCGCCAAATGCTTTGGCAATTTCCCCGGGTCCGATGAAGCAATATAATTTTGAACCAGACCTTTTGATCTTTGGTTATCTTTCGTAGTAATAATATCTCGGGGTTTGCAACGAAAACTTGGTATATTGACTATACGACCATTAACTAAAATATGTCTATGGTTGACTAATTGGCGGGCCCCAGGAATGGTTGAAGCCATACCAATCGAAAAAGGATATTATCCAAACGCATTTCAAGTAATTGTAGTAAAACCTGGCCTGTTGACCTTTTTGCTTTTCCAGCGATATGTACATATCTAAGTAATTGTCGTTCTGTCAGACCATAATGAAAACGCAATTTCTGTTTTTCTTGAAGACGAATACGATATTGCTCCTTTTTCCCAGAATTGAATTTTTTTTTAAGATTACTTCCGGATTTAGGTGTTTTTCTAGTGAGTCCTGGTAAAGCTCCCAGACGGCGTATTTTTTTTAAACGAGGTCCTCGATAACGGGACATGAAGACTCCTTTTTTTATTTTATTGAAATTTCATTTTACACAATTAATTTCATTGTATTTACATTACAGAATACATCGAAATTAAAACTGAATTAAACTACAGGATAAACAGAGTAAAATCAACTAAAGTACCCCAAAAAATGGAATTTCATCAAAATCTTTTTTTTTTGTATATATATTATTTATTTTATTGTTTTGTATCTAGCAAAATTGTAAGGTAAAAAACATAAAAGATCCTGGATTCTCCATTTAATTCGGAAAAAAAGAGATTCTTGTTCGTAGAACATCGATAGAGAAAAAAAAGCCGACTATCGGATTTGAACCGATGACCCTCGCATTACAAATGCGATGCTCTAACCTCTGAGCTAAGTGGGCTTACATAACGGAAATAGTGTAACAAATAGAAATAGGTATAGTATAGGAAATCCGTAAAATCTCAGATATTAGTTATTAATCTTAGCTATTAACTAGTTCTAAATTTGAAGTTATACTTATAAAAATAAAAAAATACTAAAACTTCTTAAAGATAAAGTTAGCTTGATATGCTTAACTATAGGATATTAAAAAATAAAATTATAGAATTTATTGGTATTTTCATTCGATCATTATAGACTTTATTATTTGTTAATAATTTGAGGATTAATATTTCACTAAGGGGAACATAGAGTCAGAGTAAATAAAATTGCTAATTCTGATTAGAAAAAAAGAATAAATATCAAGCGTTATAGTATAATTTTGAATACTATAAAAAAGTAAGACGGGAGGTGGGGGAGATAAAAACTTTTGGATATATTGATTCGGATTGAATTGCAAATACATCAAGGATAGAATCAATTCAATTCTGAATTGCAATAAGCAAGCGAGGTCTCTCAAATAGAGTCGAACTGAACTGCTAGACTACGTTGAGTGATGAACTCAATGATTCAAAAAAAAAACTAAGAGATGGATGAAATTACACAAGGAATCCTGGTCTCAAAGAAGAGGGAAATGGGGATATGGCGAAATCGGTAGACGCTACGGACTTGATTGTATTGAGCCTTGGTATGGAAACCTGCTAAGTGGTAACTTCCAAATTCAGAGAAACCCTGGAATTAAAAAAGGGCAATCCTGAGCCAAATCCGTGTTTTGAGAAAACAAGGGGTTCTCGAACTAGAATACAAAGGAAAAGGATAGGTGCAGAGACTCAATGGAAGCTGTTCTAAACGAATCGAGTTAATTACGTTGTGTTGTTAGTGGAATTCCTTCTAGTTCTAAATTAGAGAAAGAGGGGTTTTATACCTTATACATTTAATAAACACGTATAGATACTGACATAGCAAACGATTAATCACAGAACTCATATTATATTCTAATTATAATATAGGTTCTTTATCTTTTTTAAAAATGAAATTAGAAATGATAATGATTATGAAATAAAAAACTCATATCATAATTTTTTTTTTTCATTATTGTGAATCCACTCCAATCGAATATTGAATAATCAAATTCTTCAATTAAAATTCAAAGTTTTCGAGATCTTTAAAAAAGTGGATTAATCGGACGAGGACAAAGAGAGAGTCCCATTCTACATGTCAATACTGACAACAATGAAATTTCTAGTAAAAGGAAAATCCGTCGACTTTATAAGTTGTGAGGGTTCAAGTCCCTCTATCCCCAAATCCTCTTTTATTCCCTAACTATACTATATTATTATTATTTATCCTCTTTTTTTTTTTCTTTTTATCAATGCACTTTTTTTTCTTTTTATCAATGCAATGGGTTTAAGATTCATTAGCTTTCTCATTCTACTCTTTCACAAAGGAATGCGAAGAGAACTCAATGGATCTTATCCTATTCATTGAATAGATTTCTTTTTTATTAGAGTATCGGCAAGAAATCTTGGTTATTCACTCTATTTTTAAGTTTTATTTAAGTAAACCATGCACAATGCATAGGACTACCCCCCCCATTTTCAAATTTAAAATTTGAAATACTTTAATTAATTTTTAGTCCTTTTAATTGACATAGATACAAATACTCTACTAGGATGATGCACAAGAAAAGGTCAGGATAGCTCAGTTGGTAGAGCAGAGGACTGAAAATCCTCGTGTCACCAGTTCAAATCTGGTTCCTGGCAGAGAAAAAAAAAAAAAAGATCCACCGAATAGGTATTGATCCAAATACCTCGAGATGGATTGTGATACATATTCATTAATAATATTTATTCATCTAAGTGGATAAATCTATAATATAAATATAGAGGCACTTCTTTTTCTTTTTAAAGAAGTTTTAAAATATATCTTTTCTTTATGATAAAGAAGGGGGTGAGATTCCCCTTTATTTTTTTGCGTTTCTTAATTTTGTATTCCGCTATTCCGACGAATATTTTTTTAGTCTTGCTTATCTTTATCTTATCTTATTTTCCTAGTTGTGCTAAGTAATGTGCGCGGTACAAAGTTCCTGGTAGAGAACTTCTTTGAGTCATCCTATTTTTCTGTTCATATGAAGGAAATTAATATGCGATTTTCAAAATAGGGGAATCCAAATGAAACCCTTTTTTTGCTCAGTCTATCTGGAATGCTTTTGTATAATTAGGAATTAATTATAAATAGGTATTCCGTTTCATCTAGGAAAAGAACCTAAAAATATTCCTTGACTTGAATAAAATCTGGAGTTGTGTTGTATAAGTGAGCATGAATTTCTTATCATTCAATGAGCATCTTGTATTTCATAAAAATTGGGGGTTATATAATCCTTACGTAAGGGCCAGCCTATCCAACTTTCAGGCATTAGGATACGTTTAAGGCGCGGATGATTATCATAAGAGATTCCCACCATATCATAAGATTCGCGTTCTTGAAAATCGGCACTTCTCCAAATCCAGAAGACAGACGGAATTCTAGGATTATCCTTTTGGGCAAAGACTTTTATGCAGACTTCTTCTGGATTATCTATACCATATTGTATTCTCGTAAGATGATACACGCTAGCTAAAGATCCACCGGGTGCTACATCATAAGCACATTGGGAGCGTAAATAATTGTAACCATATACATATAAAATGACAGCAATGGAATCCCAATCCCCTGCTTTTATTTGTAAAGTCTCTATTCCTCGGTGATCAAAGCCCAAAGATCTATGAACCACCTCATGTTTGACTAGCCAATTAGATAACCAACCCTGCTGCATTGTCTTCATCTCTCCCTCTTTGTATAAATATTTCACATTTCGGATGCAAGTTTGAAAGATTGCCCTGCTTTTTATTTTTCTACACAAAAGAGCCCCTCTCCTAATTCACTAATTTGTAGGAAGGTACTGAACTTTTGGATTTGAAAAAAGTTTCAGAAGATATATCTAATGTAGATGGTGATTGATAGAGCAATTCTTGCTCATAAGTTCCTGTATGAGTACTGCGCCTAACATAAAGCTTGTGACTGGTAGTAAAACATCTATTTTTATTTTGAGATAGAGTTTGATCCTCAACTATTTCTCGCGATATCTTCTTACGAAGTTTTGTTAGGGCATCTATAACTGCCTCCGGTTTAGGTGGGCAGCCCGGCAAGTAGACATCCACAGGAATTAACTTATCAACTCCCCGAACAGTACTATAGGAATCCGTACTGAACATTCCCCCTGTAATAGTACAGGCTCCCATAGCAATGACGTATTTTGGTTCAGGCATTTGCTCGTATAATCTCACTAAAGAGGGAGCCATTTTCATTGTTACCGTACCGGCTGTTAAAATTAGGTCTGCTTGCCTAGGACTTGATCTTGGTACCAATCCATAACGATCAAAGTCGAATCGTGAGCCTATTAATGAAGCAAATTCAATGAAACACAACTGGTACCGTATAGAAGGGGCCATAAACTGGAGAGTCTTGACCAATTCGAAAGATCATTTGGTGTAGTTGAAATAACAGAATTGGAACTTGTTTGGTCAAGTAAGGGAAACTCAATCAAATTCATAACTGTCTCAATAGAATCTTTTCCTTCTTTTTTTTTGTCTAAATATTCAGTTAAGACCATTCCAAGGCTCCTTTTCGCCATGCATAAACTAAACCAACAACTAAGATAAGCACGAAAATCAAAGCTTCGATAAAAACGGATACACCCAATACGTCGAAACTCATTGCCCAAGGGTATAGAAAGACGGTTTCCACATCAAAAACAACAAAAACGAGCGCAAACATATAATAGCGTATTCGGAATTGTACCCAAGCCCCTCCCATGGGTTCTATACCCGATTCATAACTAGAAAGCTTCTCTGGTCCTTCACTAACCGGGGCTAAAAGTCCTGAAATCGAAAATGCCAAAATAGGAATAAGGCTTGCTATTATTAGAAATGTCCAAAAATATCATATTCGTGAAGCAGAAACATAATGTACTCCCATTAATGTGGAATAGGCGGAACTTAAATTAGTCAATTCAATTCAGCATTGTCAATTTATCCAGAACTTCTCTCTTTTCCTCGGTGAAACAAGAATCTTTTTTGTTCAAACAAAAGCGCTTAGTTTAAGTTTAGCCTTTGTTTCCTCTGTGCTGCATCTTCTTTAAAGATTCATCCAATGGAATCCCAACTCCCTTTCTTTTGGATTTCCATTCTATTTAGATATGGTGTATGTAGATCTAATTCTTATATAAAGAAAACTTTCTCGTTTCACTTTGTCTCGCTTTCTCTAGAATCTCTAGAAAAAAGAATAGCTCTATCCTTTATTTAATATTTAATAATAAAATAATAAGAGACTATTAAATAAAAATGAGAATACTACTAAATTAGAACCTAATTAAGATAGTAGGACTAATCTATGCAGTATAATTAATGAGAAGTAATACTATAAAATAAAAATAAAGAACTCTATTTCAGAACTATGAGACAGAATATTCTGTTTTCTTATTTACTCTTTACTTTATTTTTTCTATTTAAAGTTGATCAATTTACATAATGTATCTATAAACAAAGTAATAAATATACTTAAAACAAAGTAGGAATTCGCAAAATGGATAAAATCATTGCAGTTATTATAGGGAAGTCTAGAGATATCCTATTTGAAGGAGGACGGGATTCAAATCAGGGAAAGGATCCTTTCTTCTATTGATTTGATAGAAATTCGTTTTTCTTTTCCTGTCTGTATGATTTTGATTTTCGATGAATGAGCCTTTGGTAATGCTTTTATCTCTATTCTATGTCGCAGGCGCCTATCCAGTCTATAAACAAATACTAATGAGAAAATGAAAACTATACTAAACTAAAGAAAAACATAGGATAGAGATCCTAAAATCTAAAAAAGGGCATATTAGGGCTATACGGATTCGAACCGTAGACCTTCTCGGTAAAACAGATCAAACGGATTATTATCGAAATGATTTGAACTGTTTCAAAGACCCAACATGCATTTTTTTGCATTGGGCTCTTTCATAAACTGATTTAAAGATCAGTTAGTCCACCATAGTTTTTCTTTACGGAAAGATAATGAGATGGCTCCCTGTGCTCTGATTGATTTTTTGTATTATGATCTATCTAGGAGCAATACCAAAGTGTTTCAAAGGAGGATTACCTTGACTTAGGTCTGCCTCCGGTCTAAATTAAATCAACCTAAGTGAAATGGAGTCTCTATCGTTCCACTGCAAGAGTTAACTATGAGACTTCATACACCTTAAAGTTCATAGAACGAAAAGAAGTTTTTTGGAGGCCCTTATCCTCATTACGCCTAGCATTTAGTGGGCTGGATATTTACCTTATCAACTAGCAAATCCATAAGGGTTCTATTTGATTAGGCACCTGAATTGGCACCTGAATCGGACTGAACCGACTGTTTGTCAGGCTACTGTTCTCCTATTCTCTCGAATCTATGAAGTAAGACATTGATTTTGCAATAAGATCGATTATGTTCATTGCATAATAAGCTCCTTTGAAAAGCATTGGCGCACGTGTAAACGAGTTGCTCTACCGAACTGAGCTATAGCCCTTATCAGAGATATCTTAACATATAGATAATTTCTTGTCAAGATGAATATTTTCTAATGCCAGAGGATACCCCTTTGATCTGTATCTGTTTAGTATTTAGTTTAGTATTTAGTATATAACAGACCAATAACAGAGCGGTATTGCTTAGAAAAGGGATTCAATATATAATCGATCGAAGTAATGGGTCTTCCTTTGTGGTGATAAATTGCCTACTTAACTCAGTGGTTAGAGTATTGCTTTCATACGGCGGGAGTCATTGGTTCAAATCCAATAGTAGGTAAGTAGGTAGAAAAATTACTAGATAGCATTGGACTTACTTCGCTTCGCTATCTAATAACTTTTTCTACCCCTCTTCCCTTTTTCTTTGTATCAACTATAAACCACTGGATTGTCTTCAATTGGATGGGGGAATCCAATTGACAGCCTCGATTCGTATCCTAGCTCGTCTGAGAGCGAGCTTCGCTTCAACCAAATCTTTCGTACCCTCAGCTTTACTCAAGTTAGCTTCGGCTATTTCAAGTGCCTTTTGAGCTTCTTCCGGATCAATATCACTACCCAGTTCCGCATCATTTCCTAAAATGATGATCTCATTATTAACTATTCTCGCAAAACCGCTCCACAGAATCGCTGTTAACCATTGGTCGTTGAGGAGGCGTATTCTCAAAGGACCCATATCTACTGCTGTGTTAATGGGGGCGTGGTTTGGTAATACGCCAATTTGGCCACTATTAGTGGATAAAATGATTTCTTTCACTTCACAATCCCAAATAATTCGCTTAGGAGTCAGTACATAAAGATTTAATTTCATTTCTTCGATTTGTTCTCCTCTTCTAAGGTTATAGCTTTCGTGCTAGCTTCATCGATGTTACCCACCAAATAAAAAGCCTGTTCAGGTAGGCCGTCTAATTCTCCGGAAAGGATTAGTTGAAATCCCCTAATAGTTTCCGCAAGAGCAACATACTTTCCTGGAGAACCAGTAAAAACTTCTGCCACAAAGAACGGTTGTGATAAGAAACGCTCAATTTTTCTTGCTCTTGCTACAGTTAAACGATCCTCTTCCGATAATTCATCCAAGCCAAGAATTGCGATAATGTCCTGAAGTTCTTTGTAACGTTGTAAAGTTTCCTTAACTCTTTGCGCAGTTTCATAATGTTCGTTGCCAACGATCCGAGGCTGTAACATAGTCGAGGTTGAATCTAAAGGATCTACTGCTGGATAAATACCCTTGGAAGCTAATCCTCTGGAAAGTACGGTAGTAGCATCCAAATGTGCAAATGTTGTGGCAGGGGCAGGGTCGGTCAAATCGTCTGCAGGTACATAAACTGCTTGAATCGAAGTTATAGATCCCTTTTTAGTAGAAGCAATTCTTTCTTGCAAAGAACCCATTTCTGTACTAAGAGTAGGTTGATAACCCACTGCGGAGGGCATTCTCCCTAATAAAGCGGATACCTCTGATCCTGCTTGAACAAAACGAAAGATATTATCGATAAATAAAAGCACGTCTTGCTTATTAACATCTCGGAAATATTCCGCCATAGTTAGGGCAGTTAAACCAACTCTCATACGAGCTCCCGGTGGTTCATTCATTTGGCCATAGACTAGAGCTACCTTTGATTCCTCAATATTTTTTTCATTAATTACTCCGGATTCCTTCATTTCCATATAAAGATCATTTCCTTCACGAGTCCGTTCCCCTACTCCACCGAATACGGATACGCCCCCATGAGCTTTAGCAATGTTATTGATTAATTCCATGATCAGTACTGTTTTACCTACTCCAGCCCCCCCAAATAGTCCTATTTTTCCTCCACGTCGATAAGGAGCTAAAAGATCGACGACCTTAATACCTGTTTCAAAGATGGATAATTTCGTATCTAACTCGATAAAGGCAGGCGCAGATCTATGAATAGGGAACGTTGCACTACTATCTACAGGACCCAAATTGTCAACAGGCTCCCCAAGAACGTTGAAAATTCGTCCGAGAGTAGCTCCACCGACCGGAACACTGAGAGGAGCTCCCGTGTCAATCACTTCCATTCCTCTCATCAACCCGTCCGTAGCACTCATAGCTACAGCTCTAACTCGATTATTTCCTAATAATTGTTGTACCTCACAAGTCACATTAATTTGCTTATCGGCAGTGTCTCTACTCTGGACTACCAAAGCGTTATAAATATAAGGTAACTTGCCTGGGGGAAAAGTGACATCCAGCACGGGTCCAATAATTTGATCGATACGACCTGTACTTTTTTCTTCAATTGTGGAAACCCCGGGAGGAGAAGTAGTAGGATTGGTTCTCATAATTATCACATAATTAAAAAAAAGGAATTTGTCGAAATTTTTCTTTTTTTATTGTTGAATAATGCCAAATCAAATCAAAAAAAATCCAAAAGTAAAAAGGAAATGAATTAGTTAATTCAATAAGAGAGAAAAGGGGACCAGGACTTGATTTCGTTGCCCAAGCGAATCCCATTCAATCGTTTACTCATGGAATGAGTCCATTGGAAAGTTCAATCAATCTTTTTTTTCATATACATTTTGCCTTTTGTGGAGGATCTGTGCCTACTCTACTTTCCTATCTAGGACTTCGATATACAAAATATATACTACTGTGAAGCATAGATTGCTGTCAACAAAGAATTTTATTAGTATTTAGTTAGGTATTTGCATTCAAAATAAGAAAAGAGAACTATTAAGAACTTGTAAAATAAGGATTAGGAATTAATTTGGGTTGCGCTATATCTATCAAAGAGTATACAATAATTATGGATTTGGTAAATCAAATCCATGGTTTAATAACGAACCGTGTTAACTTACCATAACAACAACTCAATTCCTATCGAATTCCTATATTGGAATTCCTATAGGATAGAACATACACAGGGTGTACGCATTATATATGAATGAAACATATTCATTAACCTAAGCATGCCCTCAATTTTCTTTAATGAGTTGATATTATATTAATTGAATATCCTTTTTGTTTTACGAGATTTTTGCTAAAGTTTCATTTACGCCTAATTAACATCGAGTAGACCCTGTTATTGTGAGAATTCTTAATTCAAGAGTTATAGGGAGGGACTTATGTCACCACAAACAGAAACTAAAGCAGGTGTTGGATTTCAAGCTGGTGTTAAAGATTATAAATTGACTTACTACACCCCAGAGTATGAAACTAAGGATACTGATATCTTGGCAGCATTCCGAGTAAGTCCTCAGCCTGGGGTTCCGCCCGAAGAAGCAGGGGCTGCAGTAGCTGCCGAATCTTCTACTGGTACATGGACAACTGTTTGGACTGATGGACTTACCAGTCTTGATCGTTACAAAGGACGATGCTATCACATCGAGCCTGTTGCTGGGGAAGACAACCAATGGATCTGTTATGTAGCTTATCCATTAGACCTATTTGAAGAGGGTTCCGTTACTAACATGTTTACTTCCATTGTAGGTAACGTATTTGGTTTCAAAGCCCTACGTGCTCTACGTTTGGAGGATCTACGAATTCCCCCTACTTATTCAAAAACTTTCCAAGGCCCGCCTCATGGTATCCAAGTTGAAAGAGATAAGTTGAACAAGTACGGTCGTCCTTTATTGGGATGTACTATTAAACCAAAATTGGGATTATCCGCAAAAAATTATGGTAGAGCGTGTTATGAGTGTCTACGTGGTGGACTTGATTTTACCAAAGATGATGAAAACGTAAACTCACAACCATTTATGCGCTGGAGAGACCGTTTTGTCTTTTGTGCCGAAGCTATTTATAAATCACAGGCCGAAACCGGTGAAATCAAGGGGCATTACTTGAATGCGACTGCGGGTACATGTGAAGAAATGATTAAGAGAGCTGTATTTGCAAGAGAATTAGGGGTTCCTATTGTAATGCATGACTACTTAACTGGGGGATTCACCGCAAATACTACTTTGGCTCATTATTGCCGCGACAATGGCCTACTTCTTCACATTCACCGTGCAATGCATGCAGTTATTGATAGACAGAAAAATCATGGTATGCATTTCCGTGTATTAGCTAAAGCATTGCGTATGTCTGGGGGAGATCATATCCACTCCGGTACAGTAGTAGGTAAGTTAGAAGGGGAACGCGAAATGACTTTAGGTTTTGTTGATTTATTGCGCGATGATTTTATTGAAAAAGATCGTGCTCGCGGTATCTTTTTCACTCAGGACTGGGTATCCATGCCAGGTGTTATACCGGTAGCTTCAGGTGGTATTCATGTTTGGCATATGCCAGCTCTGACCGAAATCTTTGGGGACGATTCTGTATTACAATTTGGTGGAGGAACTTTAGGACATCCTTGGGGAAATGCACCTGGTGCAGCAGCTAATCGAGTGGCTTTAGAAGCCTGTGTACAAGCTCGTAACGAAGGGCGCGATCTTGCTCGCGAAGGTAATGAAATTATCCGAGCAGCTTGCAAATGGAGTCCTGAACTAGCCGCAGCTTGTGAAGTATGGAAGGCGATCAAATTCGAGTTCGAGCCGGTAGATACTATTGATTAACTAGATAAAACTAAAGATAAAGAAGGTATAAATAAAAAAGAAACGAAATAAAAAGAGAAAAAAATCAGTTATGAAATGCAGTAATTCTTCTTTATTCTTCTAATTGATTGCAATTAAACTCGGCTCAATCTTTTTTAGAAAAAAAAGATTGAGCCGAATAAAAATAGATCATGATATGATCATGAGACTTGACAAATTGAGATTCGTCTATTCTATATATCTAGAATATATATATTAAGGTATAATACAATAAAGAAATACAAATAAAATAATAAAATAATAAAATATAGTATTATCATATGATAATGATAATGGAATCAAATACGCAGTATTTACAGAAAAAAGTCTTCGTTTATTGGGAAAGAATCAATATACTTTTAATGTCGAATCGGGATTCACTAAGACAGAAATAAAGCATTGGGTCGAACTCTTCTTTGGTGTTAAGGTGGTAGCTGTGAATAGCCATCGACTACCTGGAAAAGGTAGAAGAATAGGACCTATTCTGGGCCATACAATGCATTACAGACGTATGATCATTACCCTTCAACCGGGTTATTCTATTCCACTTCTAGATAGAGAAAAAAACTAAAGGAGAATGAATGAAAAAAGACATAGTTTGGAAGTTAGACCTTTTTATAGGACTCTCTTTCAATTTCAAAAAAGAGGACGTTTGAAACTTTTAACAGGCGTAATCGTGAGTCAACAAGTGACTCGAACTGTGTGTAAAAAAAGAAGCATTTTTTTTTTTTCAAAATGCTAGAACTAGATAAGGAAGTTTTCTATAACCTTGAGAAAAAGGATAAAAAGGTAGTTTTTTTTTAGTTTATGACTCCGATCAAGAGCGAGAAATCCTTGATTTGGGATTGGACATAGAACCTGGACCCATCGTAGAGACGTTTAGTTCAAAAGAAAGGATCGTATCCTGATGGTAAGAATTATACTTTCGTGGAAATACAGCGCTATAGACTTCAATGCGGTAGAGTAGACGTTTTGTTTCTAATTTTTCTGGACCAAACCTCCGCTCCGACCCAACGATACAATGAATTTTTTCTGTTCATATTCATAAATAAAAAAGATTCGGAATCGCAATGCTACTATATGCGTCCAGAGGAGTATTTGGAATAATATTCTTCTATAATCCATTATTGCGGGGGGTCTTACTAACAGGGCTTCGCTGCACGGGACAGGTCTTCGTCGAAAAGCTAACTCCACCCGGCATTTTCATACCCTTTCTTTGGGTGGTATATCGCCTTTTAAAGTCTAAGAGGGTAGTAGGGGATCTATAGTAGGTAAGATAATTTGCCCTTTGATTTTGATTGAATATACTATTTTTCCGCCTTTACCACGCATTATTGTATGCGCTTCTAGAGAAGTATGTATGCAGGAAGTAAATTCTAACCGCTTTCTTTTGAATCCAATTTCAAATTAGATTAGAAAGATAGAAAGGCCATGAGGATGGGAAAATCAAAATAAAATCTTTTTAATTAGTTCTCCTTTTTTGGAATTTTCTTATTATCCTTTCATTTTTTTTACAGAATATTTTTCAAACTAAAAATAAAAAATACAATACAATAGTCAATATTCCTTATAATAGATATACTTAATTATATCATAAGAATCTTAAGATATTTTTCGACTAGATAGAAATAGTAAATTTGAATTGAGACACCTATTCCATGACGGATTTAAACTTACCTTCTATTTTCGTGCCTTTAGTAGGCTTAGTATTTCCGGCAATTGCAATGACTTCTTTATTTCTTTATGTGCAAAAAAATAAGATTGTCTAGTATTTTTTAGTGTAAGTAATATAATATGGTAGGGTATGTGGCTTTTTCTACACACACTTTCTACACACAAATGAAAAACGGTTATGGATGCGGATATAGGCTACGAGCATAAATGCATGAATATGCAGAGCCAGGTATAGCGAGTTTTATTTTATTTATTTTAATTGAATCAACGAATATTTTTTGAATAGAAAGTCAATGTATCTAACCTATTATTTCACAGGAGTACTAGTTGCTGAAGGCGATTTCAGAATCAAAAAAAGTAAAGTCAAAATTATTTAGCTTATTCTCTCAATTTCAATCGACCGCTGCTGGATTTAGTATATCTAATATGAATTGGCGATCAGAACACATATGGGTAGAACTTCTAAAAGGTTCTCGAAAAAGGGGTAATTTTTTCTGGGCCTGTATTCTTTTTCTAGGTTCACTAGGATTCTTATCGGTTGGGATTTCCAGTTATCTTGGTAAGAATATTATATCTATACTTCCATCTCAAGAAATTCTTTTTTTTCCGCAGGGGGTCGTGATGTCTTTCTACGGAATCGCAGGCCTATTCATTAGCTCCTACTTGTGGTGTACTATTTTGTGGAATGTAGGTAGTGGTTATGACCGATTCGATAGAAAAGAGGGAATAGTGTGCATTTTTCGTTGGGGATTCCCTGGAATAAAACGTCGCGTCTTCCTTCGATTCCTTATGCGGGATATCCAATCAATTAGAATTCAGGTTAAAGAGGGTCTTTATCCTCGTCGTATTCTTTATATGGAAATCCGGGGCCAGGGGATCATTCCCTTGACTCGTACTGATGATAAATTTTTTACTCCACGAGAAATTGAACAAAAAGCTGCCGAATTGGCCTATTTCTTGCGCGTACCAATTGAAGTATTTTGAGGTATCTTTTTTGAACTGAGTTGAATGAAGAAAAGAAGAATTGGAAGAAGAAAAGTTTTCTCAACACAGGGAGGAAGTCCCTTCTAAATTGGATTTGTTATTGTAAGGGGATTTTTAAGTATTTATCTAAAGGAAGGAACAAACGAGGATAAGAGAAATTTGCTTTTAATTTTTTTTTATCCAAGTTAGATATATCGCATACTATTCTTCCTTTTTCATCCGAAAGGGCTTTTTTTTTATTCTATTTCACTATTTCATTCCATCTAGATCTAAGAAAGAACCCAATGCACTGAAATTCCACTAATAACTAATATACAAAAAAGAAGAATAGATACAGGGTATCAAACCTATAGAGTTTTTGCTTCAAAGAAATAGAAATATCATGAAATAGAAATATCATCATATAGAGTCAGGGAATGGAATAGAGTCAGCGAATGAAGCATATTCATTAACAACTCCATTTACAGATCAAAAATGAAAAAAAAGAAAGCATTGCCTTCTTTACTATATCTTGTATTTATCGTACTTTTGCCTTGGGGGGTCTCTTCCTCATTTAACAAATGTCTGGAACTTTGGATTAAGAATTGGTGGAATACCAGGCAATCCGAAACTCTCTTAACTGATATTCAAGAGAAAAGGATTCTAGAAAGATTCATAGAATTAGAAGAACTTTCTCTCTTGGACGAGATGATAAAAGGGAAACTAAAGACACATGTACAAAAACCTCCTACAGGAATACACAAGGAAATAATACAATGGGTCAAAATAAATAATGAGGATCATCTCCATACCATTTTGCATTTCTCGACAAATATAATCTGTTTGGCTATTCTAAGTGGTTCTTTTTTTCTGGGTAAAGAGGAACTTGTCATTTTGAATTCTTGGGTTCAGGAATTCTTCTATAATTTAAATGACTCAATAAAAGCTTTTTTTATTCTTTTAGTTACTGATTTTTTTGTTGGATTTCACTCCACCCGTGGTTGGGAACTAGTAATTCGTTGGGTCTACAACGATTTTGGATGGGCTCCTAACGAGCTTATTTTCACTATTTTTGTTTGTAGTTTTCCAGTAATTCTAGATACATGTTTGAAATTTTGGGTCTTTTTTTGTTTAAATCGTCTATCTCCTTCGCTTGTAGTCATTTATCATTCAATTAGTGAAGCATAAATTCATTTGATCTCCCGATATTAATATTAATCAAATTAGCAAGCATCTTTTTTTAGAAAGAAAGCCCTTTTCCATTTTAGCAAAATTCTTTCTATTTATACCTACTTTAAGGTATTCATCATTGCAGTACAACTGTTGCAGTAGAATGACAACAGATTCGTGTATAGGGAACTAGATTAGCTTAGCTACCTATCTAATTTATTGTAGAAATTCTGGGATCTGCGATTGGACATGGAAAATAGAAATACTTTTTCTTGGGTAAAGGAACAGATAACTCGATCGATTTCTGTATCGATCATGATATACGTAATAACTCGGACATCTATTTCAAATGCATATCCCATTTTTGCGCAGCAGGGTTATGAAAACCCACGAGAAGCAACTGGACGAATTGTATGTGCCAATTGCCATTTAGCTAGCAAGCCCGTCGATATTGAAGTTCCCCAAGCTGTGCTTCCCGATACTGTATTTGAAGCAGTTCTTCGAATTCCTTATGATATGCAATTGAAACAAGTTCTTGCTAATGGAAAAAAGGGAGGGTTGAATGTAGGTGCTGTTCTTATTTTGCCCGAGGGATTCGAATTAGCGCCGCCCGATCGTATTTCCCCTGAGTTAAAAGAAAAGATAGGAAATCTTGCTTTTCAGAGTTATCGTCCCGATAAAAAAAACATTCTTGTGATAGGCCCTGTTCCCGGTAAGAAATATAGTGAAATTGTCTTTCCCATTCTTTCCCCTGATCCTGCTACGAAGAAAGATGCTCATTTCTTAAAATATCCCATATATGTAGGGGGAAACCGAGGAAGAGGACAGATCTATCCTGATGGTAGCAAGAGTAACAATACAGTCTATAATGCTACGTCAACAGGTATAGTAAGAAAAATACTACGTAAAGAAAAGGGGGGGTATGAAATATCCATAGTTGATGCATCAGATGGACGCCAAGTGATTGATATTATACCTCCCGGACCAGAACTTCTTGTTTCAGAGGGGGAATCCATCAAGCTTGATCAACCATTAACAAGCAATCCTAATGTGGGAGGTTTTGGTCAGGGGGACGCAGAAATCGTGCTTCAGGATCCATTACGTGTCCAAGGCCTTTTGTTCTTCTTCGCATCCGTTATTTTGGCACAAGTTTTTTTGGTTCTCAAAAAGAAACAGTTTGAAAAGGTTCAATTGTACGAAATGAATTTCTAGGTCCCGGGATTTCTTACCATCAAGTTGGTAAAAAGCCTCGATTTATTGGCAATTGCTAGAATTATCTATGATCTATTTTGGAAATCCTTTTTTTGTTTAGACTGCTTTTTGTTTATGAGATGTCTGGAATTCCTTATTTATATCCCATGCAAAAGAAGAGAATCCAAGGCAAAGGCGAGAACAATCAAATTAAAATTTCTTCTTTTTCGGAGGGATTGCAGGTCTTCTTAATCGTCTATTCGGCACAAGAAAAAGCCTTTTTCTTGTGCCGATTCTTCTTGTATCAAAATAAGAATCCTTTTTCTTCCTAATTCGTCAAAGATTACTATTTCTTCTTTATTCGGGTCTGTCTCTTGGACCTCTTTTTCTTTTGCTTAGGTTTAGCCGAGGTAGTGGACAAACAGAGGGGAAGAAAATATGGCGGGGGAAAAATTTCTTGTGATTGTGAGCAAATTGCTTGGCTTGTTTAATTAAGTTCAACTTCAAATTTACAGAAATTTTGCAAAAAAAAAGTAAACTCTTCCATTGAAGGTTTTTTTATTTTTAGGCTAGTTGAATAGTTTTGATTAAGGTTTTATTAGTTTATTACTCGAAACTAAATCAAGGATTTTCAGGATACTTCCTTCGTGGAATAAGATATTGGATCCTCGAGTGATCTCTTTTTCTTGTTGCTTCATAAGAGTGAATCGAATAGATTCAATTCGCGTTATAAGAGTAAAATAAAAATTCCGCGGGTCCTTTCCGCTCTAATCAGATAAAGGGGGGTAAGGACCCGCTAAGCTCCTACTTTTTCATGTTTACAATCTGGTCCCTCCGATTACTATAGAGATGAACCCAATCCAGAATATGAACCATAAAAGAAAACACCTACTAAACCAATCACAGCAATACCAGCTACAGTACCTATCAGCCAAAGAGGAATTCTTCCAGTAGTATCGGCCATTTCCCCTACTTGTCCTCCACATTTTATCAATTGGTCATGCTAGAGACAAAAACAGTCATGGGTAGTTATAAGGATGGTATCCTTCCAAATGGGATAAGAGAATTCTTATTAGTCTCTTTCTTTCTCTCAATTGAAGAAGTAATTGGAAAATAAAACAGCAAGTACAAAAATGAGTAATAAACCCCAGTATAGACTGGTACGATTCAATTCAACATTTTGTTCATTCGGGTTTGATTGTGTCATAGTTCTATAGTTGGAATTTGTTTTATCGTTGGATGAACTGCATTGCTGATATTGATCCCAAGAAAAAAACAGTAGGTACAGCTAGTCCGTGAATAGCCAGCCATCGCACTGTAAAAATAGGATAGGTTCGATCTATGGTCATTGAGGGCCTCCTAAAAGGATCTACTAAATTCATCGAGTTGTTCTAAAGAATCAAAACGGTCGGTTATTAACGGAATTCCTTGTCGGCTTTCCGTGAAATACTCGTTTGGCCTAGGACTTCCAAACACGTCATAAGCTAAACCCGTACTGACAAATAACCAACCCGCAATGAATAGGGAAGGTATAGTAATGCTATGAATAACCCAGTATCGAATACTGGTAATAATATCAGCAAAAGAACGTTCTCCCGTGCTTCCAGACATGCTGAACTCCCAAAATTTTTGTACATTCAAAAAAGGAATTGATTCCGTAAAAGATGGGATCGACCAGTAAATAGAAAATTACTGATATTTCATCCTTGTGAGATTGTCAATTTTGTACCAAAGGTGTATTTTGAGTATACCGAATTAGTATAGCTATCCTTCCTATGGCACAGCAATCTGGTTTTGCCTGGTTCCGAAACATAATTACTTTTTTATTTTTTTTTTGTCTATAGGTAAGCTATATGTTATTCAAGGCATCAATAGAAAACCCCATTTTTGTAGGTTCTACTTACTTTTCATTGGCTTCGGAATAATAGAGTAATTCGGAATAGCAGCCAAAATCTTGGGAAAATCTAAGTTAATGATCAATAGGTTTGGATAAATAATTTAGGAAGGATATTCTCATACTGACACAATACAAGGACAAGTATATGTGAAATCTATCCTTTCATAATTCGTAATTCATCCTTGTATTGTTTGTTGGATTAGGTCTAACTTTCTTGACCAAACTGCGAGCGCGGAACTTTACGAGATGAAATAGGGAAAGACAGAAGATAGAATAGAACTTAAAAGGATAATTGAAGTGACTCGTCTTCGAATCTACTTTGGTTGGAGTTCGAAAAAGGAATAAAAATAAAGTAAATTCAAGGAAGAGCTTTCTTTTTTTTTTTTTTTTAACAGCCCCTTGGCAGGTCGTGGAATGCTTTTGTTCTCCTCTTATTCCATATGGAATACAATCAGTTAAAATAAGAAGGAATAGGGGAATATTCGATCGTTCACTCCAAAAAGAGGGTCCTATTGAAAAAGAAATTATCCAAAATAGAAAGAAGTTTTTTTTTTCAAATTCAATTGTTTATTTATCTCTTATTCAAAAATTTCCCTGAAAATTGAATTTCTTTTTTTCATTCAATGGGGTTAGATGATCTAGTTCTTAATATTATTACTTTACTCAATTGACAAATTCCACAACAAATCTCTTGATTCGGAATTAGGGACTCATGTATCATCTGATGAATCCACTTTCTTTTACACTTCTGTATCTTACTCTATCTTGTTTTTTAGTATTATCTAAAATAACTGATGAATTATGAATTTTCCATAACTTAGGTAAATGCTTTACCAACATATGTAGTGTAGTAAAAAAAAATAAATGGAATTTAACTCTTTCATGCTTACTTTAACTAGTTATTTTGGTTTTCTACTGGCTGCTTTAACTATAACCCCAGCTCTATTTATTGGCTTGAACAAGATACGCCTTATTTGAATTGACTGAATAATTATAATTCAGAAAAGAAAAATCTTTCTTTGGGATTCCTGGCATTCTACGACTCTTTTCCAGACTAATTAGGAATTCTTTTCTTGGTCATTGAGATTCGTGGATAATTTAGAGTACTATTTAGGGATAGATCGTACCTCTTTTTTTATCCCCTCGAACAAATCGAAATGATTGAAGTTTTTCTATTTGGAATCGTCTTAGGCCTAATTCCTATTACTTTAGCGGGATTATTCGTGACTGCGTATTTGCAATACAGGCGTGGGGATCAGTTGGATCTTTGATTGAGTCATTTTTTTTTTTTGATTGACCTCCTCCAGACCAGAGAGGAGGTCAAATTGAAATTGGAGTTACAATTCAATTTTGTTAAGTTATTTTACTCTGCTTCGACATAAAATAGATGGAATCACGCTCTGTAGGATTTGAACCTACGACATCGGGTTTTGGAGACCCGCGTTCTACCGAACTGAACTAAGAGCGCTTTCATTCATTCAAAAAGAAAATCTTTTTCTATTCCTAATGTATCTCACGTACGTATAGTCTCCACAAATTCAAGTTATACCCACTTTACTTTAATTGATCTCGTCGCTACTGCCTATAAAGAAGAAAGAAGTAATAGGTAGGGATGACAGGATTTGAACCTGTGACATTTTGTACCCAAAACAAACGCGCTACCAAGCTGCGCTACATCCCTTTTCCAAATTAAATTGTTGTACAATGCCATTGTACACAATTCCTGTCTTCTTTTCCACATCATAATTTTCTTCTTCTTTCTTTCTCTATCTATATATAGAACCCTCGTGTCATTTCTTCTTTTTGGTCTCATATAATTAAGGAATTATATACATATAAAATCCAATATAATTTCGCCTATAAAAGAAGGATTACTTTTCCTTGGTAATATATAGGAAGAAGGGGTCATCTTTTTCTTTTTTAGGGATAGGAAAATTTCGTCGATATGGTTCATTTTATATATAGCATAACAATCTTGGGCAAGAGTTTATGATCATATATGTATTCCAACAAGGAAGGAGGATTTTCAATGCGGGATATAAAAACATATCTCTCTGTAGCACCCGTGCTAAGTACTCTATGGTTTGGTGCTTTAGCAGGTTTATTGATAGAAATTAATCGTTTATTCCCAGATGCTTTGTCATTCCCTTTTTTTTAATTCTAGTTATTGCTATGGGAGGGATAGATTTCTTCGTGATATGACAAAATTTGATCCTTTTCAATCTTTTTTTAGTATCGGAAGGAAAAAGAAAGAAAAGATGGATTGGGTTGAACCTCAGAGTCATTAAAAATTTGGTAAACCCCATTTTTGAAAATAGAAATTCAATTTAAAGGGGTACCCAAGCTAAATAAGGCCTCAGAAATCAGAGCATAGAAAAGGCGGGGCTGGCTAATTAAATGAAAGGATTTCGAACCAAAATCTTTGCTAATTCGACAAGGATTGTATTCTTTAATTATTTCTCTATTTTTTATTACTTAATTAAAGAATAAAAAAAAATTATTCTAATGAATTTTATTCTTCTTCTTCGGATTCAAAATAGAAGAATAAAAGAATAAGTAGAAGAATTAAGTTAAGTCAATCCAAAAAGAAAAGGAGGTTCATGGCCAAGGGAAAAGATGTTAGAATCAGAGTTATTTTGGAATGCATCAGTTGTGTTCGAAAAGGTGCCAATGAGGAATCGACGGGGATTTCTAGATATAGTACTCAAAAGAATCGCCACAATACACCCGGACAATTAGAATTCAAAAAATTTTGTCGTTATTGTCGCAAGCATACGACTCATCACGAAATAAAGAAATAGGAACATCGTGTGTTTGATCTTTCCAAACAACAGAAAGAGTAAGAACTTCATATTTAATATATAAAGAAAACATAGTATAGAATACAAAATACAAATCAACTCATCTGATTTCCGGTAGATATTATTTCATATGTATAGAGGGTATTCATATACTATAATATGAATCAAATAAGATATGGATCAAAGAAAAACTACTTCTTCTGGATCCTAAATTAATAAAATAAAGAAGTGAATTTTCAAATTTTCAAATTTTAAATAAGGAATAAATCATGTATACATCTAAACAACCTTTTCTTAAATCTAAGCAACCCTTTAGTAAATCCAAGCAAACTTTTAATAAATCCAAGCAACCCTTTCGTAAATCCAAGCAAACTTTTCGTAAATTCAAGCAACCTTTTCGTAAATCTAAACAACCTTTTCGTAGGCGTCCCCGGATTGGCCCGGGAGATCGAATTGATTATAGAAACATGAGTTTAATTAATAGATTTATTAGTGAACAAGGAAAAATATTATCGAGACGAATAAATAGATTAACCTTGAAACAACAACGATTAATTACTCTTGCTATAAAACAGGCTCGTATTTTATCTTTCTTACCGTTTCGTAACTATGAGAACGAAAAGCAATTTCAAGCCCAGTCAATTTCAATAATTACAGGTTCTAGACCCAGAAAAAATAGACATATTCCTCAATTAACGCAAAAGTACAATTCCAATCGAAACTTAAGAAACAACAACCAAAATTTAAGAAACAACAACCGGAACTTAAGTTCCGATTGTTGATGTTTTATTCGAATTCGAAAGGGCCAGACCTATATATATTATAAAGAAAGTAATCCAGCTCGTTGATTCCTACCACTTAATCTTAATTTATTGTATCTTCCCGGAGTTCCCTCTCCGGGAATTCATCTTTTATTATTCCAGTATATTACTTTATTTATACCTTTAATTGATGATCTTTATTTTATTGGAAATCGTGTAAAGATTATTTGGATTTGATACAGCTACTTGTGCAAGCATTTTACGATTAAGAATCAATTTCTTCTTGTACAGGTTGTGTATTAATTTACTATAACTATCGAATACTTTATATACCCGCGTTGCTGCGTTTATCCGAGTGATCCACAAACGACGAAAATCCCTCTTTTGCCTACCTCTATCTCGATGAGAGGAAACAAAAGCTCTTTTTACCTGTTGGGTAATCATTCGATTAAGTCTTAAATGAGCCCCTCTAAAGTTTGAGGCAAATGAACGCATTTTTGTTCGTCGTCTCCGGGCTATATATCCTCGCGGAACTCTGGTCATTGAATCAAATTAACCTTAATGAATAACTAATGATTTCTCTTCTTTTAGCCACCCTTTTTCTCATTAATAACAAAACTAATTATTCCGATATATAAAATATTAATTCCAATGGCTTTTGCTATAGTAACCTTCCCAACCACGATTTTTTATTCCACTCCGTTCAGTTATTTCTATACGAAATAACAAATTCATTCTAATAATACTAAAAAAAATAGTGGGTTCCATCGTTTCTATGGTTCCCTTTTAAACGGTGAGGCCCTCTCTATACACCGGAGCCCTTTCTTTCATCAAAAGGTATTGCGAACTTGTATAGTCCACATTCTTTGGCTCTACCTATCCATTATAGAGTAAATAGCTCTTTTCACAATAAGAGTTATCCATACAGTGACGGTATTTAATTATGAAAGTTGGCTAAGTAGCTGACCCTGTTAGTCCGTTCTTTTAAGATAAAGGAGCATAAGCCTTTTTCTTTTTATTACTATTTCCTCCGCTTAATGGATAACCATTTGCTACCAATGGGAGAATTGCTTCTTATTTCCAATTTAGATAATTGGATTTGCACCAAAGGAAACCATAAATTCCATATACCATAGAAATCTAGGATAGAGAAGCTATATCCTATTCATTGGTACTAATCATGGATACTTCAATTTTTTTTATATTTGTTTGAAGTCATGATCTGAACGAGTCGCACATACACCCTAGCACATGTTCCTCGACGCTGAGGGCATCCTTTAAGCGCGGCCGTTTTTCGAGCATTTCGTATTGGCTGTCTTGCGTTTCTAATAAGTTGTTTAACCGTCGGCATGTTGTATGTATATAGAAAAAAATGGATTGGTTTAGATCCATCTTAACCTGATGATTGCTCATCATGAAGTCTTTCTATTTTCTATTAAATCGAGGAAAACACGAATTTAGCTGTGAAATAACTTTACAAGAAATCCGGACACTACCAATCCTTAAACATTTCTGGAAACCACACTGGATCAGTATCGCAGTGCTTGTCAATCATTTCATCCCCTACAATATCGACAAGTCCATAAGCTTTGGCTTCGTCTGCTGACATAAAAACATCCCTTTCCATGTCTTCGGATACAACCCAAAAAGGCTTGCCTGTTCTTACTGCATAAACCCTTGTGATCATTTCGCGAACTTTGTGTAACTCTTCTACTTCTAGTAAAAATTCTGGTGTCCTTGCCCGATAATAAGCACTAGCAGGTTGGTGAAGCATAATCCTCGCGTGAGGGAATGCTATACGCTTGGTGGGTTCTCCTCCAAGCAGAATGAAGGACGCCATGGAGGCGGCTATTCCGAGGCATATTGTATATATATCTGGTGTCACCGTTTGCATCGTATCAAAAATAGCCATTCCTGAGATTAGCCACCCGCCTGGGGAGTTTATAAACAAAAAAATATCACTAATTCCATCTTCTATACTCAGATATACCATGAGACCTGTAATATGATTCGTGATCTCGCAACGAATCTCTTGACCTAAAAAAAGTGTCCTTTCTCGATACATAACATTGTATAAGTCAACCCAAGTCGCTTCTTCATCTCCAGGAATCCGGTAAGGTACTTTTGGAACACCAATGGGCATATTAGATTAATATTATTAAATTTAAGTAAGAAAACCACACTTTAATATGGAAACGTAAGAATGGAACAGAAAGAAAGAATCCGCAGTTTATTGTCTTAATTTTTATTCTTATTCTATATGAATATTATAGATTCTATTAATACGTAGATTGAAAGGTTATACATATAAGGAATGTAAGACAGATTGAATAAAGAAAAGGGAATGGGTGATTTGAATGCTAAACAAAGAGGGGTAGCGATCTATTCTTCGTTTTTTCCAAATTGGCCAAGTTACCCATTGCATATTGGCACTTATCGAGTATAGAATAGATCTGCTTCTCTTTCTTCTTATGAACAGAATTGGCTTCTTATTTTTAATGGAATGAAATAAATATTCGCGCTTTCTGACACAGAATCCCCTAGAAGGGTTAGGTACATAGGATATGGATAGTCTTTTTCAATGCGATAAAATAAAGCGACATCGTGTCTATTTTTCTTTGCTAAAGGGGTATTTCCATGGGTTTGCCTTGGTATCGTGTTCATACTGTCGTATTGAATGATCCGGGTCGATTGCTTGCGGTGCATATAATGCACACAGCTCTAGTTTCTGGTTGGGCTGGCTCAATGGCTTTATACGAATTAGCAGTTTTTGATCCCTCTGATCCTGTTCTGGATCCAATGTGGAGACAAGGTATGTTCGTAATTCCCTTCATGACTCGTTTAGGAATAACGGATTCGTGGGGTGGTTGGAGTATTTCAGGAGGAACTGTAACAAATCCGGGTATTTGGAGTTATGAAGGTGTGGCAGGTACGCATATTGTGTTTTCTGGCTTGTGTTTCTTGGCAGCGATCTGGCATTGGGTATATTGGGACCTAGAAATATTCTCTGATGAGCGGACGGGAAAACCCTCTTTGGATTTGCCCAAGATCTTTGGAATTCATTTATTTCTTGCAGGGGTGGCTTGCTTTGGCTTTGGGGCATTTCATGTAACGGGTTTGTATGGTCCTGGGATATGGGTATCCGATCCTTATGGACTAACTGGAAAAGTACAAGCTGTAAATCCAGCGTGGGGTGCAGAAGGTTTTGATCCTTTTGTTCCGGGGGGAATAGCTTCTCATCATATTGCTGCGGGTACATTGGGTATATTAGCGGGCTTATTCCATCTTAGTGTCCGTCCGCCTCAACGTCTATATAAAGGATTACGTATGGGCAATATTGAAACTGTACTTTCCAGTAGTATCGCTGCTGTTTTTTTTGCAGCTTTCGTAGTTGCTGGAACTATGTGGTATGGGTCAGCAACGACCCCAATCGAATTATTTGGGCCTACTCGTTATCAGTGGGATCAGGGATACTTTCAGCAAGAAATATATCGAAGAGTTAGCAATGGTTTAGCCGAAAATCTTAGTTTATCAGAAGCTTGGTCTAAAATTCCCGAAAAATTAGCCTTTTATGATTATATTGGTAATAATCCGGCAAAAGGGGGATTATTCAGAGCAGGCTCAATGGACAATGGGGATGGAATAGCTGTTGGATGGTTAGGACATCCCGTCTTTAGAGATAAAGAAGGACGTGAGCTTTTTGTACGCCGTATGCCTACTTTTTTTGAAACATTTCCGGTTGTTTTGGTAGATGAGGAGGGAATTGTTAGAGCAGACGTTCCTTTTAGAAGAGCAGAATCCAAATATAGTGTTGAACAAGTAGGTGTAACGGTGGAGTTCTATGGTGGCGAACTTAATGGAGTAAGTTATTCTGATCCTGCTACTGTAAAAAAATATGCGAGGCGTTCTCAATTAGGGGAAATTTTTGAATTAGACCGGGCTACTTTGAAATCTGATGGTGTTTTTCGCAGCAGTCCAAGGGGTTGGTTCACTTTTGGTCATGCTACCTTTGCTTTGCTCTTCTTTTTCGGACACATTTGGCATGGCGCTAGAACATTGTTCCGAGATGTTTTTGCTGGTATTGATCCAGATTTGGATGCTCAAGTGGAATTTGGAACATTCCAAAAAGTGGGAGATCCAACTACAAGGAAACAGGCAGTTTGATACACATTGTTATAGTATCTTTCACCTCTCTTTTTTGATTTGACATGGGAAACATCTCCCATCCTTTCTTTGACTCTTTTTCTTTCTTTATATGGGAAATTATCCCAAATGACAAATGAATAGGTGTGGAAGTTATAATTGTAAATAAACCAGGATCGAATCTATGGAAGCATTGGTTTATACGTTCCTTTTAGTTTCGACTTTAGGGATAATTTTTTTCGCTATCTTCTTCCGAGAACCACCTAAGGTTCCACCAACTCCAACTAAAAGAATAAAATAATTTCATTTAAGTAAGAAGTCCCCCTATCTGGGAGACTTCTTACTTAAATTAGTCTCCGTGTTCTTCGAATGGATCTCTTAATTGTTGAGAGGGTTGCCCAAACGCGGTATATAAGGCATACCCAGTAAAGCTTACAAGTAAACCAGATATGGAGATGGCGACTAAAGTTGCTGTTTCCATTTTTATAGAATTTCAAGATTACAATGGATCTACGAAAAGATCGTGTATTTACAACTACAACGGAATAGTATACAAAGTCAACACCAATGATTAAATAGAATTTATGGCTACACAAACCGTTGAAGATAGTTCTAAACCTAGGCCAAAACGAACTGGTGCAGGTAGTTTACTGAAACCCTTGAATTCGGAATATGGGAAAGTCGCCCCGGGTTGGGGGACTACTCCTTTTATGGGGATCGCAATGGCTTTATTCGCTATATTCCTATCTATCATTTTAGAAATTTATAATTCTTCCGTTTTACTGGACGGAATTTTAACCAATTAGGTTTCTACTAACTAAAACTAGGAAGTCAGAGTTTTTCCATCCAAAAAAGCCTTTCTAGTTTAAGATCTACATTTCTAGATATTATGGTAGTTCGACCGCGGAATTTTTTTGTTTCGGTATCTCTGGAATATGAGTGTGTGACTTGTTAGAATTGATCCTATTGATAATACATAGAAAGGGCCTGTTATCTCTATCAAGATGATTCTAATTCGTCAGATATTATTTATTCTAGTATCTGGAACACGAAATAGATAGAGTGGATCAAAAAAAAATGGAACTATGATTCATACTCACTATTAAGACCTCGCAACCAGACTGAAAAATTCAAGTAGTTCTTAAATAAAAATAAAAAAGAAATTTTCTTCCTTCCAATTTTGTTTGCCCAAAAGACAACTTTTTTTCTCTCGATTTTGTCGAGTCATTACACTGATTCAATAAATGATTATCAAGCGGTTCTTATTCGAAGAACCCTTGCCTTTTGTTTAGCTTGAGACTAAATCATCGTGGCTCTAGTATGAATCTAAGGTTTTAATTGAACTGATTCATAGGATCTCAACAAGATAATTTCTATATTACGCATAAAAAAACAAATCCTTTATAGGGAAGAGAAAAGTCAAGAAGCCTCTAATGACCAACATAAGGGAAAGGAAGAAAGAAAGACGCGCCAACTTGAGATTTTTTGGCATTATCATCACAAAGAAGATATTCCGGATTTTTCTTATTTGATATCTTCAAGGCAAATCGACCCAATTCAGTGGCTGATGAAGTTTTGAACCTTTTTTCTAATATTCGTTGAAAATTTTTGTGTTTCTGCTTGAGCCGTACGAGATGAAATTTTCATATACGGCTCTTAGAGGGGGACTCGGGTTAGTTACCTATCTCAATAAAGTATATGATTGGTTTGAGGAACGTCTTGAGATTCAGGCAATTGCAGATGATATAACTAGTAAATATGTTCCTCCCCATGTCAACATATTTTATTGTTTAGGGGGAATTACACTTACTTGTTTTCTAGTACAAGTCGCTACCGGTTTTGCTATGACTTTTTACTACCGACCAACCGTTACAGAGGCTTTTTCCTCGGTTCAATACATAATGACCGAGGCCAACTTTGGTTGGTTAATCCGATCAGTTCATCGATGGTCAGCAAGTATGATGGTTTTAATGATGATCCTGCATGTATTTCGTGTGTATCTCACAGGGGGATTTAAAAAACCCCGCGAATTAACTTGGGTCACAGGTGTGGTTTTGGCTGTTTTGACTGCATCATTTGGTGTAACTGGTTATTCTTTGCCTTGGGATCAAATTGGCTATTGGGCAGTCAAAATTGTGACAGGTGTACCTGACGCCATTCCGGTAATAGGATCGCCTTTAGTGGAGTTATTACGCGGAAGTGCTAGTGTGGGCCAATCCACTTTGACTCGTTTTTATAGTTTACATACCTTTGTACTGCCTCTGCTTACTGCCGTATTTATGTTAATGCACTTTCCAATGATACGTAAGCAAGGTATTTCGGGTCCTTTATAGGGAAGGCATATCATAGAGAATTATAATTATCATATATCATATCGGGTAGGTTTTGGTATTTCATTGCTACAAGCATGGGTTATTGTAAAATAACACATGTCATTTGGATACTTCTCTTCAACTCCAAAGTATTTTTATACAATACAAATAGTTGAAGTTAATTTTACGAAAGAAAAAAGGCGGATTATGGGAGTGTGTGACTTGAATTATTGATTTGGCCATGCAGATAAAGAATTGGATCTGCCACATTAGAATTCACAACCAAAGGTGTCTCCGCATCCAATCAACATGTAAGTCCCCTACCTAGGAAGGATAGGCTGGTTCACTTGAGGAGAATATCTTCTATGATCATACCGCAACCATGTCATCCATGAACAGGCTCCGTAAGATCCCATAGAGTAGAAATGGAATAAGTCATGTGACATGATCCAGTTCTCTATTTATTACACTTACCTTTTTATTATAGTATGGAAATGCATTCATTTTCTTTGCATCGATTGTGATCCGCAATACTATCGGAGTAAAAGAAGGGATCTAAGGAAGAATGTAGGCTAAACTTTTTGATTTTTTATTAGTAACAAGTAAATATTTTGTTTGGAGGTAAGAAACTTGCGATATTGAGGGGATAAATACCAACTAATCAAGAGACATGAGACAATCCACAAAGCAATTGATCATGATCAAATTTGTAAGCCCACTTGGATATTGAGCATTTACCCATAAGAATAGGATTATTTTCAATGAGTAGTTGTAGGTGCAACTTCGGAAAAGAGAATCTGATAAAGCTTTTCTTGCCTAGAGTCATTGAGTCATTATAAACCTTAATTCTATTAAGGATCTTCCGCGGTCTTATTTCTTTCACTCTTGCTCGAGCCGGATGATGATAAATTCTCATGTCCGGTTCCTTTGGGGGATGGATCCTAAAGAGTTCACCTATCCCAATAACAAAGAAACCAGACTTAAATGATCCTGTATTAAGAGCTAAATTAGCTAAAGGGATGGGACATAATTATTACGGGGAACCCGCATGGCCCAACGATCTTTTATATATTTTTCCAGTAGTAATTCTAGGTACTATTGCATGTAATGTAGGTTTAGCGGTTCTCGAGCCATCAATGATTGGTGAACCGGCAGATCCGTTTGCAACTCCTCTGGAAATATTACCCGAGTGGTACTTCTTTCCCGTGTTTCAAATACTCCGTACGGTACCCAATAAGTTATTGGGCGTTCTTTTAATGGTTTCTGTGCCAACAGGCTTATTGACAGTACCTTTTCTAGAGAATGTCAATAAATTCCAAAATCCATTTCGCCGCCCAGTAGCTACGACCGTTTTTTTAATCGGTACTGTAGTAGCTCTTTGGTTAGGTATTGGAGCAACATTACCCATTGATAAATCATTAACTTTAGGTCTTTTTTAGATATTTTTTGATTCATTCAACCGTGAAGTACCATAGGTATCTAGGAAATAGTTACTTCCAAGTGAATCTTCCCTAGATACCTAAAATCCATTTTATTATGATCCATTTCGCGAAAATATAGATTGTACCAAAGATGCTAAATTGTTTTCTTTTTATTCTAACTCGAAAAAGAAGAAGAAAAAAAATTGCAATGGATTTAAAACGAGAGTTTATTCTTAAGTAAATCAATTGGGAGATGCTTCTCTAGAGTGTCCCATATATGTTTTCTATCTTCCATACGAAAACTGTCAATTCTCAGAAGATCTTCTTCAGTCTTACTCAAAAGGTCCAATAGTGTATGTATATTGGCCCTTTTTAGACAATTATACGTTCTAGAAGTCAATTCTAATTGATCAATAAAAATACAATTCAATGGAATTCCTTTTTTGTTTTTCTTTAGATTAGTTAATCTTTTTTGAAAAGTAAAAAGGGGTGGAGTAAACCTGTTTTTATTTTCTTCGAAACTAGCGCCCTCTTCCTCCGCGTGTAGAAAAGGAAGAAATAAATCAATCAAATTACGAGAAGCCTCATAAAGTGCTTCCTTAGGGGTTAAACTTCCATTAGTCCATATTTCTAGAAAAAGTATCTCGTGTTTTTCATTTCCATTCCCACAAGAAAAAATACTATAATTCACATTTCGAACAGGCATGGATACAGCATCTATAGGATAACTTCCATCTTGATAGTTCTTTCTGAGTTCTGTCTGATATCCACGATCTCTCTTGATCTGTAAATCAATACAGAAATCAATGGGCTCTGTCAAGTTAGCTATAGGTTGTGCCGTATCAACGATTTCTACGGAAGGCGGTAAGATGATATCTTGAGCAGTTATGTATCTAGGACCTTTGACGCAAATGGATGCGTCTCTAACTCCATAGAGATTACTTCTCAATACAATTTCTTTCAAATTTAGTAAAATTTCTTGTACGGATTCTTCAATACCTGCTATTGTAGAATACTCGTGCGGCACGCTCCCAAATTTTGCACGTGTGATACATGTTCCTTCTATTTCTCCAAGTAAAGCTCTTCGCAAGGCAATACCGACGGTGTCCGCTTGACCTTTTCTAAGCGGGGACAGAATGAAACGACCATAATAAAGGCGCTTACTATCTACTCTTGATTCAACACACTTCCACTGTAGTGTTTGAGTGGATCCTGCTACCTCCTCTCGAACCATAATAGACTAGTATTATTATTTTATCATTGAATCGTTTATTTCTCTTGAAATGAAAGTTGAAAGCGGGTTAATTCTTTTACAGACGTCTTTTTTTAGGCGGTCGACATCCATTATGCGGCATAGGTGTTACATCGCGTATACAACTTAATCGCACACCACTTTTAGCAATGGCTCGTAATGCGGCATCTCTTCCACTACCAGCGCCCTTTACCATAACTTCTGCTCGTTGCAAACCTACTGTACGAATAGCATCTACTGCTGTTCTTTGACCAGCATAGGGTGATGCTTTTCTTGAGCTTTTGAATCCACAAGTACCGGCCGAGGACCAAAAAACCACCCGACCTTGTGGGTCTGTAACAGTTATAATGGTATTGTTGAAACTAGCTTGAACATGAATAACCCCTTTTGTTATTCTACGTGCACTCTTCCGTAAACTAAAACGTGCATTCCTACGTAAACCAATACGCACTTTCTTACGTGAACCAATTTTTGGTATAGCTTTTGCCATATTTTATTATCTCATAAATATGAGTTAGAAATAAAAAAAAGAAAAAAAGATACAAAGATATCCGTTTCAGGGTAAAATAAACCCTTTACTTTAATTATTTTAAATGAAATTATTTTATTTGGAATTGGAACATTTCCGCGGGTACTTTTTTTTACTTTTTAGAAAGTAAAGTTCTTTTTCGAAAGATTACCCCTGTCTTTGTTTATGCTTCGGATTAGAGCAAATGACTCTAATTCGTCCACGCCTACGAATCAGTCGACATTTTGTACAAATTTTACGAACGGAAGCTCTTATTTTCATATTTCCGTATCCTTTTTTAAACTATGAATCTAATCTTTTGGAAAAAATAAGTCTCTTCGCTTGAATTTTAGAACTTAGAATTTATTACCCTAGAAAAAAAAAGAAAAACCTAATCCTTTGAATCTTTGGTATCCTTCAAATCTTCGCTATCCTTCAAATCTTCGCTATCCTTCGAGTCTTCGATACGCTTCGAATCCTTATGGGGAAGTCTATAAATTATACGTCCCTTGCTTGAATCATAACGACTTACTTCAATTTTGACCCTATCCCCCATCAGTATTCGTATAGAACTAGACCGTATCTTTCCTGAAATATAGCCTAGGATGATGGTGTCATTCTCTAGCCGAACGCGGAACATTCCATTGGGTAGGGCTTCCGTAACTAAACCTTCGAAAGTTACTTTTGCTTCTCTCGGGTTTTTTTTTTCTCTCCTATTTTTTTTTTCTGTCATATTTTTTTTCTCCTATTTTTCTATTTTTATTTTAAAAATAGGAAGGGCGAGATAGAATTCGAGCACTATAGGCGGGGCGATTACCATATATAACATAAGACTTCTCCCCCAATTCTGTTTAGTCGAGCTTCTCGATCTGTCATTATTCCTCGAGAAGTAGAAAGAATAGCAATTCCCATTCCACCCAAAACTTTAGGAATTCCTTGATAGTTGGTATAAATTCGTAAGCCGGGTCGGCTGATACGCTTTAAAAAGGTTCTTGTTCTATATATTCCTTTTATAGTCTTTCTCTTTTGATGTCGCAAAGTTGAAACCAAGAAATATCTGTTACGTTCCTGATGTTTCCGAACACTTTCAATAAAACCCTCTCGTAGAAGTATTTTAACAATGTTTTCGGTAATATTTGTAGATACTACTCGAACTGTTCCTTTTTTATTCATGTCCGCATTTCTTATAGAGGTTAGTAAATCAGCAATAGTGTCCTTGCCCATAAGACTCTAATTCTAGGTTCCTCCTAATTTTTCTATAATCAACATGTTTTCTTTTTTTTTTTTTCATTTTGGATTTTAAAACATATACGTAAAACACAATCTACTAAATTAATTCTTTGGTCTCAATTTCGCCTACTAGTATTTATAATACTTCAGGAGCTAATGAAACTATTTTGGTAAAATTCAATTCTCTCAATTCCTCGGCAATCGCGCCAAAAACTCGAGTTCCTTTTGGATTGCCTTTTTGATCAATTATAACCGCAGCATTGTCATCATAGCGGATTATTATACCGTCTTCGCATTTGAACTCTTTACATGTACGTACAATTACAGCTCGAATTACTTCGGATCTTTCTAGAGGCATTTGGGGCAATGCGTCTTTGATTACAGCAACAATAACATCACCAATACGAGCATATCGCTGATTACCAGCAGCTCCTATGACTCGAATACACATCAATTTTCGAGCTCCACTATTATCTGCTACATTTAAAAGGGTCTGAGGTTGAATCATATTATTTTGATTTCAATTTGTTATTTCAATGCAAAAGGATGAAAGAAATATTGTCTTTCCAGAAAGAAAAACCGAGCATTTTTTTTTATCTTCCATACCCCTTTTAGGGTTCTATATCTCTAATCGAATAAATTGACTTCGTATGGGCATTTTACTGGCAGCTATGGAGATAGCTGCTCTAGCTACAGTTTCAGATACTCCCCCCATTTCATAAAGTATACGACCAGGTTTAACAACGGATACCCAATATTCGGGGGACCCCTTTCCCGAGCCCATACGTGTTTCCGTGGGTCTTAGTGTAACCGGTTTGTCGGGAAATATACGTACCCATATTTTTCCACCACGACGTGCATATCGTGTTATTGCTCTTCGTCCTGCTTCTATCTGTCTCGCCGTGATCCAAGCGGGTTCAAGTGCTTGAAGAGCATATCTACCAAAACAAATACGATTGCCTCGGCAGGATTTTCCTTTCATTCTTCCTCTATGTTGTTTGCGAAATCTGGTTCTTTTGGGGTTATAGTCGATGGTTCTCTTTCTTAGTTCCATCTCTACTGCAAAACTGGACATGAGAGTTTCTTCTCATCCAGCTCCTCGCGAATGGAATCAGAAAGCATGTAAATTTCTCTAATTCATAATATTCCAAAATATTACGGTACGGATAGATACACATTAATAGATAATAGAAAAAGTTCGGTTTTTTTTATATTGAATTTGTTAAAACAGAAAAATATAATATATAGTCAAAAAAGAAGATCTAGAATATATCCAGATGTGTGTGTATATTTATCTAAATTCTATATTTATAGATAATGTAATCCTTCTTAAAAAAATCCTTATTTTTACTCTTATTGAATCGCGGTAAAGTATTCTAATTCAATAAGAATTTCGCGGGCGAATATTTACTCTTTCCTGTCTTATTTGTTAATTTATAAACTTACCAAATAAGACAATTTTTTTGGTTTGTTCCGCCATCCCACCCAATGAAGTGTTAGGATTCTTTTCAATAAAATCCTATGGAATCATAGGTTCTGTCGTTCCCACTGCTTCTCCTTGAATGGTTAGGTCTGAATCCCGCAACGGAGCTTCCAAAAAATTTCTTTCCGAGTTAATTTTCTCAGTTTTATTAACCCGGGCGGCTCTTTATTATTGCTTTAAATTTGTAGTTCTTGTTTCAAGTTACAATTTTTAATTCTCTATTATTTTTATTATATTGATGCTTTATCACATTGCCTTTTATGATGTAATTCATAGACCATACATAGTGGAATCCTATATCTTATTTATTTCCTCTTCCTTCTTTCTATCATCCCTCCCTTTATCCACATCCCTTTAGTTTTGCTTCACAACCTAGAATCCCTTTTCTTTTTTAGAGAAAAAATTGCAGTTGCTACAACTATATGACACATCTACTCATTTATGTTATGATAGAGGTATTTATTCATATAGTGACTGTTTCTTAGTTAGGATCTCGACAATACGAAGCAATAGGTTGGTTATTAGTTAATTTTCTATAATTACTAAGTTTTTTTCTTAAAAAAAAGAAAAAAATAACGAGTCACACACTAAGCATAGCAATTATATTAAATGATTTATCAATTTTCATTAAATCTTATAGAAAGAGGTATAATTTCTTCTTTTGCAGGGATTTCAGGAAAAAAGTCTCTTGTCATTTTTTATTCTATCAATGGACAGAATCCGAAGACAAGATTACTTATTCTTCGTCTACGAATATCCAAATTTTTACACCTAATACTCCATAGATAGTCCGAATTGGATAGCAGCAATAATCAATTTTAGCGCGAATTGTTTGGAGGGGAAGTCTACCCTTTTTAATAGATTCGGCGCGTGCAATTTCTTTTCCTCCGAGACGACCCGCAATTTTTACTTTTACTCCCCTTATATCTGCTTTTTTAGTTAATTCAATGGCTTTTTTCATTGCCTTTCGGAATGAAACTCTATTTTTTAATTGGAAAGCTATATATTCTGCAAGAATGTTAGGCTGTCTATAAGGTTCTTTAACTTTTTCGATAGAAATATTAAATCTCTGGTTTACAGAGTTAATTTCCTTTTGTAGATCTTTCTCTAATTCTTCGATTGCTCCTTTTTTCTTTAATAAATTTGGGAATCCAATATGGATTATGACGTGGATCGTATCGATTTCTTTTTGGATTTCTATATGTGTAATTACTTCGGAACTTGAACCTGAGTCCATTTTTCTATTATGTGTAATTACTTCGGAACTTGAGTCTGATTCTATTTTTCTATTCGAGCCCTTTTTCCTATTCTTTTGTATATAGTTCTTGATACAATCCCTTATTTTTTTATCTTCCTGTAGACCTTCAGAATAATTTTTTGGTTGTGCGAACCAAAAGGAATGGTGTTTTTGGGTTGTACCAAGTCTGAAACCGAGTGGATTTATTTTTTGTCCCATATTTTTCTATTCTATATTTTTTTTACTGGGAATCGAAATCTTAGATGGATCTAAAGGTTATTTAGATTTCTTTACTATATTTAGTACAATTGTTATATGACACATGCTTTTTTTTATGGGGAAACTACGTCCTCGAGCTCGAGGTCTGAATTTCTTCATAATAGTACTCCTACTGACTTCGGCTTTAGTAATAAATAAATTCGCTTTGTCGAAATCCCTATAATGAGTAGCATTTGCGGCTGCCGAATAAACCAACTTTAAGATGGGATAAGATGCTCGATAGGGCATGAGGTTCAGTATCATAACAGTTTCCTCGTAGTAACGCCAGCGAATCTCGTCAAGAACTCTTTGTGCTTTGAAAACAGACATAGGGATACGTTTTTGTGCTTTGAAAACTCTCTCGAACTTAAGTAGACGATCGGTTGGAACTTTCCTTGCGAGTTTCCTTAGCCCACTTTTCTTCTTCTTTATCCTAGGGATATACTTTACTAGTTTGAAACTTGTCATAAATAAGGTTATTCCCCGCCTACCTTTACTTTATTTTGAATCTTTTTTTCTTCTTAATCTTTCTATTCAGAATTCAGTTAACGACGAGATTTAGTATCCTTTCTTGCATTTTCATAACTCGTGAAATGCCGAGTAGGCACGAATTCCCCCAATTTGCGACCTACCATAGGATTTGTTATGTAAATAGGTATATGTTCCTTTCCATTATGAATCGCGATTGTATGGCCAACCATTGTGGGTAGAATGCTAGATGCCCGGGACCACGTTACTATTGTTTCTTTCTCCTCCTTCATATTGACCTTTTCTATCTTTGCCAATAAATGATGAGCTACAAAAGGATTCGTTTTTTTTCGTGTCACAGCTGATTACTCCTTTTTTCCTTTTTAAAGAGTGGCATTCTATGTCCAATATCTCGATCGAAGTACGGAGGTCAGAATAAATAGAATAATGATCAATGGAAAAAAGAAAAAAATCCTTTAGCTGGATAAGGGGCGGATGTAGCCAAGTGGATCAAGGCAGTGGATTGTGAATCCACCATGCGCGGGTTCAATTCCCGTCGTTCGCCCATCGCATTATTGCAAATTCCAAAAATGCAATTTTCCATATTCCTAGTTACGTATTTACTTA
>NW_028260398.1:0-43972 GCF_056163025.1 Triticum urartu | reverse complement strand
GTATTACCAAACCACGCCCCCATTAACACAGCAGTAGATATGGGTCCTTTGAGAATACGCCTCCTCAACGACCAATGGTTAACAGCGATTCTGTGGAGCGGTTTTGCGAGAATAGTTAATAATGAGATCATCATTTTAGGAAATGATGCGGAACTGGGTAGTGATATTGATCCGGAAGAAGCTCAAAAGGCACTTGAAATAGCCGAAGCTAACTTGAGTAAAGCTGAGGGTACGAAAGATTTGGTTGAAGCGAAGCTCGCTCTCAGACGAGCTAGGATACGAATCGAGGCTGTCAATTGGATTCCCCCATCCAATTGAAGACAATCCAGTGGTTTATAGTTGATACAAAGAAAAAGGGAAGAGGGGTAGAAAAAGTTATTAGATAGCGAAGCGAAGTAAGTCCAATGCTATCTAGTAATTTTTCTACCTACTTACCTACTATTGGATTTGAACCAATGACTCCCGCCGTATGAAAGCAATACTCTAACCACTGAGTTAAGTAGGCAATTTATCACCACAAAGGAAGACCCATTACTTCGATCGATTATATATTGAATCCCTTTTCTAAGCAATACCGCTCTGTTATTGGTCTGTTATATACTAAATACTAAACTAAATACTAAACAGATACAGATCAAAGGGGTATCCTCTGGCATTAGAAAATATTCATCTTGACAAGAAATTATCTATATGTTAAGATATCTCTGATAAGGGCTATAGCTCAGTTCGGTAGAGCAACTCGTTTACACGTGCGCCAATGCTTTTCAAAGGAGCTTATTATGCAATGAACATAATCGATCTTATTGCAAAATCAATGTCTTACTTCATAGATTCGAGAGAATAGGAGAACAGTAGCCTGACAAACAGTCGGTTCAGTCCGATTCAGGTGCCAATTCAGGTGCCTAATCAAATAGAACCCTTATGGATTTGCTAGTTGATAAGGTAAATATCCAGCCCACTAAATGCTAGGCGTAATGAGGATAAGGGCCTCCAAAAAACTTCTTTTCGTTCTATGAACTTTAAGGTGTATGAAGTCTCATAGTTAACTCTTGCAGTGGAACGATAGAGACTCCATTTCACTTAGGTTGATTTAATTTAGACCGGAGGCAGACCTAAGTCAAGGTAATCCTCCTTTGAAACACTTTGGTATTGCTCCTAGATAGATCATAATACAAAAAATCAATCAGAGCACAGGGAGCCATCTCATTATCTTTCCGTAAAGAAAAACTATGGTGGACTAACTGATCTTTAAATCAGTTTATGAAAGAGCCCAATGCAAAAAAATGCATGTTGGGTCTTTGAAACAGTTCAAATCATTTCGATAATAATCCGTTTGATCTGTTTTACCGAGAAGGTCTACGGTTCGAATCCGTATAGCCCTAATATGCCCTTTTTTAGATTTTAGGATCTCTATCCTATGTTTTCTTTAGTTTAGTATAGTTTTCATTTTCTCATTAGTATTTGTTTATAGACTGGATAGGCGCCTGCGACATAGAATAGAGATAAAAGCATTACCAAAGGCTCATTCATCGAAAATCAAAATCATACAGACAGGAAAAGAAAAACGAATTTCTATCAAATCAATAGAAGAAAGGATCCTTTCCCTGATTTGAATCCCGTCCTCCTTCAAATAGGATATCTCTAGACTTCCCTATAATAACTGCAATGATTTTATCCATTTTGCGAATTCCTACTTTGTTTTAAGTATATTTATTACTTTGTTTATAGATACATTATGTAAATTGATCAACTTTAAATAGAAAAAATAAAGTAAAGAGTAAATAAGAAAACAGAATATTCTGTCTCATAGTTCTGAAATAGAGTTCTTTATTTTTATTTTATAGTATTACTTCTCATTAATTATACTGCATAGATTAGTCCTACTATCTTAATTAGGTTCTAATTTAGTAGTATTCTCATTTTTATTTAATAGTCTCTTATTATTTTATTATTAAATATTAAATAAAGGATAGAGCTATTCTTTTTTCTAGAGATTCTAGAGAAAGCGAGACAAAGTGAAACGAGAAAGTTTTCTTTATATAAGAATTAGATCTACATACACCATATCTAAATAGAATGGAAATCCAAAAGAAAGGGAGTTGGGATTCCATTGGATGAATCTTTAAAGAAGATGCAGCACAGAGGAAACAAAGGCTAAACTTAAACTAAGCGCTTTTGTTTGAACAAAAAAGATTCTTGTTTCACCGAGGAAAAGAGAGAAGTTCTGGATAAATTGACAATGCTGAATTGAATTGACTAATTTAAGTTCCGCCTATTCCACATTAATGGGAGTACATTATGTTTCTGCTTCACGAATATGATATTTTTTGGACATTTCTAATAATAGCAAGCCTTATTCCTATTTTGGCATTTTCGATTTCAGGACTTTTAGCCCCGGTTAGTGAAGGACCAGAGAAGCTTTCTAGTTATGAATCGGGTATAGAACCCATGGGAGGGGCTTGGGTACAATTCCGAATACGCTATTATATGTTTGCGCTCGTTTTTGTTGTTTTTGATGTGGAAACCGTCTTTCTATACCCTTGGGCAATGAGTTTCGACGTATTGGGTGTATCCGTTTTTATCGAAGCTTTGATTTTCGTGCTTATCTTAGTTGTTGGTTTAGTTTATGCATGGCGAAAAGGAGCCTTGGAATGGTCTTAACTGAATATTTAGACAAAAAAAAAGAAGGAAAAGATTCTATTGAGACAGTTATGAATTTGATTGAGTTTCCCTTACTTGACCAAACAAGTTCCAATTCTGTTATTTCAACTACACCAAATGATCTTTCGAATTGGTCAAGACTCTCCAGTTTATGGCCCCTTCTATACGGTACCAGTTGTTGTTTCATTGAATTTGCTTCATTAATAGGCTCACGATTCGACTTTGATCGTTATGGATTGGTACCAAGATCAAGTCCTAGGCAAGCAGACCTAATTTTAACAGCCGGTACGGTAACAATGAAAATGGCTCCCTCTTTAGTGAGATTATACGAGCAAATGCCTGAACCAAAATACGTCATTGCTATGGGAGCCTGTACTATTACAGGGGGAATGTTCAGTACGGATTCCTATAGTACTGTTCGGGGAGTTGATAAGTTAATTCCTGTGGATGTCTACTTGCCGGGCTGCCCACCTAAACCGGAGGCAGTTATAGATGCCCTAACAAAACTTCGTAAGAAGATATCGCGAGAAATAGTTGAGGATCAAACTCTATCTCAAAATAAAAATAGATGTTTTACTACCAGTCACAAGCTTTATGTTAGGCGCAGTACTCATACAGGAACTTATGAGCAAGAATTGCTCTATCAATCACCATCTACATTAGATATATCTTCTGAAACTTTTTTCAAATCCAAAAGTTCAGTACCTTCCTACAAATTAGTGAATTAGGAGAGGGGCTCTTTTGTGTAGAAAAATAAAAAGCAGGGCAATCTTTCAAACTTGCATCCGAAATGTGAAATATTTATACAAAGAGGGAGAGATGAAGACAATGCAGCAGGGTTGGTTATCTAATTGGCTAGTCAAACATGAGGTGGTTCATAGATCTTTGGGCTTTGATCACCGAGGAATAGAGACTTTACAAATAAAAGCAGGGGATTGGGATTCCATTGCTGTCATTTTATATGTATATGGTTACAATTATTTACGCTCCCAATGTGCTTATGATGTAGCACCCGGTGGATCTTTAGCTAGCGTGTATCATCTTACGAGAATACAATATGGTATAGATAATCCAGAAGAAGTCTGCATAAAAGTCTTTGCCCAAAAGGATAATCCTAGAATTCCGTCTGTCTTCTGGATTTGGAGAAGTGCCGATTTTCAAGAACGCGAATCTTATGATATGGTGGGAATCTCTTATGATAATCATCCGCGCCTTAAACGTATCCTAATGCCTGAAAGTTGGATAGGCTGGCCCTTACGTAAGGATTATATAACCCCCAATTTTTATGAAATACAAGATGCTCATTGAATGATAAGAAATTCATGCTCACTTATACAACACAACTCCAGATTTTATTCAAGTCAAGGAATATTTTTAGGTTCTTTTCCTAGATGAAACGGAATACCTATTTATAATTAATTCCTAATTATACAAAAGCATTCCAGATAGACTGAGCAAAAAAAGGGTTTCATTTGGATTCCCCTATTTTGAAAATCGCATATTAATTTCCTTCATATGAACAGAAAAATAGGATGACTCAAAGAAGTTCTCTACCAGGAACTTTGTACCGCGCACATTACTTAGCACAACTAGGAAAATAAGATAAGATAAAGATAAGCAAGACTAAAAAAATATTCGTCGGAATAGCGGAATACAAAATTAAGAAACGCAAAAAAATAAAGGGGAATCTCACCCCCTTCTTTATCATAAAGAAAAGATATATTTTAAAACTTCTTTAAAAAGAAAAAGAAGTGCCTCTATATTTATATTATAGATTTATCCACTTAGATGAATAAATATTATTAATGAATATGTATCACAATCCATCTCGAGGTATTTGGATCAATACCTATTCGGTGGATCTTTTTTTTTTTTTTCTCTGCCAGGAACCAGATTTGAACTGGTGACACGAGGATTTTCAGTCCTCTGCTCTACCAACTGAGCTATCCTGACCTTTTCTTGTGCATCATCCTAGTAGAGTATTTGTATCTATGTCAATTAAAAGGACTAAAAATTAATTAAAGTATTTCAAATTTTAAATTTGAAAATGGGGGGGGTAGTCCTATGCATTGTGCATGGTTTACTTAAATAAAACTTAAAAATAGAGTGAATAACCAAGATTTCTTGCCGATACTCTAATAAAAAAGAAATCTATTCAATGAATAGGATAAGATCCATTGAGTTCTCTTCGCATTCCTTTGTGAAAGAGTAGAATGAGAAAGCTAATGAATCTTAAACCCATTGCATTGATAAAAAGAAAAAAAAGTGCATTGATAAAAAGAAAAAAAAAAAGAGGATAAATAATAATAATATAGTATAGTTAGGGAATAAAAGAGGATTTGGGGATAGAGGGACTTGAACCCTCACAACTTATAAAGTCGACGGATTTTCCTTTTACTAGAAATTTCATTGTTGTCAGTATTGACATGTAGAATGGGACTCTCTCTTTGTCCTCGTCCGATTAATCCACTTTTTTAAAGATCTCGAAAACTTTGAATTTTAATTGAAGAATTTGATTATTCAATATTCGATTGGAGTGGATTCACAATAATGAAAAAAAAAAATTATGATATGAGTTTTTTATTTCATAATCATTATCATTTCTAATTTCATTTTTAAAAAAGATAAAGAACCTATATTATAATTAGAATATAATATGAGTTCTGTGATTAATCGTTTGCTATGTCAGTATCTATACGTGTTTATTAAATGTATAAGGTATAAAACCCCTCTTTCTCTAATTTAGAACTAGAAGGAATTCCACTAACAACACAACGTAATTAACTCGATTCGTTAGAACAGCTTCCATTGAGTCTCTGCACCTATCCTTTTCCTTTGTATTCTAGTTCGAGAACCCCTTGTTTTCTCAAAACACGGATTTGGCTCAGGATTGCCCTTTTTTAATTCCAGGGTTTCTCTGAATTTGGAAGTTACCACTTAGCAGGATTTCCATACCAAGGCTCAATACAATCAAGTCCGTAGCGTCTACCGATTTCGCCATATCCCCATTTCCCTCTTCTTTGAGACCAGGATTCCTTGTGTAATTTCATCCATCTCTTAGTTTTTTTTTTGAATCATTGAGTTCATCACTCAACGTAGTCTAGCAGTTCAGTTCGACTCTATTTGAGAGACCTCGCTTGCTTATTGCAATTCAGAATTGAATTGATTCTATCCTTGATGTATTTGCAATTCAATCCGAATCAATATATCCAAAAGTTTTTATCTCCCCCACCTCCCGTCTTACTTTTTTATAGTATTCAAAATTATACTATAACGCTTGATATTTATTCTTTTTTTCTAATCAGAATTAGCAATTTTATTTACTCTGACTCTATGTTCCCCTTAGTGAAATATTAATCCTCAAATTATTAACAAATAATAAAGTCTATAATGATCGAATGAAAATACCAATAAATTCTATAATTTTATTTTTTAATATCCTATAGTTAAGCATATCAAGCTAACTTTATCTTTAAGAAGTTTTAGTATTTTTTTATTTTTATAAGTATAACTTCAAATTTAGAACTAGTTAATAGCTAAGATTAATAACTAATATCTGAGATTTTACGGATTTCCTATACTATACCTATTTCTATTTGTTACACTATTTCCGTTATGTAAGCCCACTTAGCTCAGAGGTTAGAGCATCGCATTTGTAATGCGAGGGTCATCGGTTCAAATCCGATAGTCGGCTTTTTTTTCTCTATCGATGTTCTACGAACAAGAATCTCTTTTTTTCCGAATTAAATGGAGAATCCAGGATCTTTTATGTTTTTTACCTTACAATTTTGCTAGATACAAAACAATAAAATAAATAATATATATACAAAAAAAAAAGATTTTGATGAAATTCCATTTTTTGGGGTACTTTAGTTGATTTTACTCTGTTTATCCTGTAGTTTAATTCAGTTTTAATTTCGATGTATTCTGTAATGTAAATACAATGAAATTAATTGTGTAAAATGAAATTTCAATAAAATAAAAAAAGGAGTCTTCATGTCCCGTTATCGAGGACCTCGTTTAAAAAAAATACGCCGTCTGGGAGCTTTACCAGGACTCACTAGAAAAACACCTAAATCCGGAAGTAATCTTAAAAAAAAATTCAATTCTGGGAAAAAGGAGCAATATCGTATTCGTCTTCAAGAAAAACAGAAATTGCGTTTTCATTATGGTCTGACAGAACGACAATTACTTAGATATGTACATATCGCTGGAAAAGCAAAAAGGTCAACAGGCCAGGTTTTACTACAATTACTTGAAATGCGTTTGGATAATATCCTTTTTCGATTGGGTATGGCTTCAACCATTCCTGGGGCCCGCCAATTAGTCAACCATAGACATATTTTAGTTAATGGTCGTATAGTCAATATACCAAGTTTTCGTTGCAAACCCCGAGATATTATTACTACGAAAGATAACCAAAGATCAAAAGGTCTGGTTCAAAATTATATTGCTTCATCGGACCCGGGGAAATTGCCAAAGCATTTGGCGATTGACACGTTGGAATATAAAGGACTAGTAAATAAAATCCTAGATAGGAAGTGGGTCGGTCTCAAAATAAATGAGTTGTTAGTTGTAGAATATTACTCTCGTCAGACTTGAACTTAACGAAAAAAGGAAAGGTTCATAGAATTTTCTTCCCCTTCCCCTTTCCCCGAACTAAATCGCCCTAAGACCATTACCATTAATTTGTATTTTCCCATCAACTAGCTAAAATTGATTAACCCTAGGATTAGGATCCTTTTTTCTTTTTTCCTCTATGTGTATTTTACATACCACAGTAATTTGCTATAGAGAATTTCTAATTTCTATTAAATCAAAATAAGATAATATAAGATATTATATTATTGCTGGAAAAAATTGTTATTTGATTTGATACATTGTGATCCTTAACGTTGATGAATTAAGAAAAACGGAAAGAGAGGGATTCGAACCCTCGGTAAACAAAAGTCTACATAGCAGTTCCAATGCTACGCCTTGAACCGCTCGGCCATCTCTCCTACATAACTTATTATGGAAAATAAACTGAGTGAATAGCGAGTTTTCTTATTCCTGCAGTACAGGTACAACCGCAACCACTCGGGGGTTCCATAGTTCTATTGGAAAAATTCCTTTTGATCTAAGTGGAAGGATACAGGATTTTTTACTAGAAATTGCGCTCGCTATAAAATAAAAGTTTTAATTTGGGTTTTCCCGCAACTAAAGAAAAAGAAAATGGAAGAATTCTTCTTATTGCATAATAAAATAAAGAAACCTTAGAATTCCGTTTGCATAAGATACGCTACACCATACTATCGAAATCAAAAATAGGGTATGAGACAATTAATAACTTTGAAAACACGAAATAGTTGATAACATAAGTTGTTGTTCAGAAATAGGAAAGTGGAATGAAATCCAGTCTTAGTCAAATATTTCATATCTCTTCGTGTCCAAGCAGAAGGAAAAGGATACAATTTGAGCTGAGCGGAAAATCCATATCTCTCTTATCCATTTAAAGCATATGGATTTAGAGTAGAGCATATGGATCAATCTATTTATAATTATAAGAATCGAATGTGTTTGTTTTTATGTTATTTTGTGAAGGAATGAAAACAATTCTATATAGAATGGGTTGGGAATTATGCCTAGATCCCGTGGAAATGGAAATTTCATTGATAAGACCTCCTCAATTGTAGCCAATATTTTATTGCGAATAATTCCGACAACCTCAGGAGAAAAAAAGGCATTTACTTATTATAGAGATGGTGCGATTTGACTCTTTTTTTTGCTTTTTTTTAGCCCTACCTATACCTCAGTCTTACGAAAAAGAGAGGGGGGTTGGCATAGAGAGAACCAAATTTGTAAAGCAAACAAACCCACGCTTCGGGAAGGTGAGGCGAACTAACAATTCCTTCCGTCGTGTATCCTCGATTGATGCGGCTTCAGATACTTCAATTGTAGATTTGAGTATTGAGCGAAAGGTTACACCTACAGGATATGGTATGGTATGGATTACAGGCCAATCCTACTCTATTAGTATCCGTAGGCAGCATAGGGGAGAAAAGCACTACACCTAGAAATAGGAATCAACAAGAGAAAAACTTTGTTAGAAATTACCCCTTTCCTGATCGGTATCAGGGCTGGGAAGAATGGTTGGGATAACAAACAACCATCAGGTTTGTACTTTGGATACCCCTATAACCATCAAAGATCGTTGAAGTAGCTAATTCCTCTAAATAGGAGGCGTTGAGAACAAAGAAATTATTGGAGCTATCGTTTTCCTCTAGCATTAATAGAATTCATTGGTGTTAAGAAAAACCTCTTGTGGGAAGGTTGGCTAGAGATTTCTTGGAAAAATACCAGCCCCTTTCGGTTCATAATGAGACGGGACTAATTCTATTTTGATTCTATAGATTATTTCGCTTAGTACTATTATGTACAGAAGGGAGGAGCCGTATGAGATGAAAACCTCATGTACGGTTTTGGAACGGAGATTTTTTGAATAGAATGAACGACCGTAACGGATGTTGGCTCAATCCGAAGGAAATTATGCGGAAGCTTTGCAAAATTATTATGAAGCTACGCGACTAGAAATCGATCCCTATGATCGAAGTTATATACTCTATAACATAGGCCTTATACACACAAGCAATGGAGAGCATACAAAGGCTTTGGAATATTATTTCCGGGCACTAGAACGAAACCCCTTCTTACCGCAAGCTTTTAATAATATGGCCGTGATCTGTCATTACGTGCGACTATCTCCACTATAGAAAGAAAAAAAAAAAAGAGAGGATCAAATTTTCTAGTAAATACTAGAAAAAAAGGGCTTTCTACATAGGGATCGTAAAAACAACGATTTTTCCCTATCAGCTGTAGGAAGGAAGGACACTTCACGAGAATCAAAAAACGAAGAAAGTATGGCCTATACTACTACTCTATGGATAAAGTTTCTCAAATTGATAGAGAAAGCACCGTAAAGATCAATTAGTGAGCGACTGGGTCGATACAACTAAAAAAAACTGCTTACTTATCCCATGATATGGGGCAAAATTTAGGAATCCGCTTATGTAATAGAGCCGATCCACTAAGGGATTAAGCAGCGGTGTAGTATCAGATCCCAAAGATAGTAAGTTCTTTTTTCTTTCTTATGGAAAAAAGTCTTTTTCAAGGATTCTATAGAGATTTCATATATGAAACCGGGATAGTTACCTCTCAGAAAATTTGAACGAAGGCTCTATATCTATCTATGCTTCATTCTTCTGAAGGTGGGAAAAAAGATCAAACTGATTATTGATAAAAATTAGGGTTTGAAACTTAGGTAATTAATTTCTTCTGCTTAACCCAAGAACAAATTGGATCGATTTTTGATAAATCGAATTCAGTTAAGATAGGGGAAATTCAGATAGCAATTTCTGAGCCGTATGAGGTAGGAAACTCTCAAGTACGGTTCTAAGGGAAGGAACTTCCTATTCCGACCGAGGAGAACAGGCCATTCTACAGGGTGATTCGGAAATTGCGGAAGCTTGGTTTGATCAAGCTGCTGAATATTGGAAACAAGCTATAGCGCTTACTCCGGGAAATTATATTGAAGCACAGAACTGGTTGAAGATTACGAAGCGCTTTGAATTTGAATAAGACCATGCTCCTTCTTTTTCATAAAATGGGTGGTTTGGTTGTTGATCCATTAATCAAATAAATTAGGTCGTAAGATCGAATCAAGAATTTCATTATATCCATTTCTTATACCTTCTATTTTATATGATATTTCATAAGAATAAACCATAGGGATAGGGTCTAGAATAGAAGTAATAAAGTGAATAAAAAGAGGGGGCAATCTAAATATTGCTAATATATTAGGACCATCTTATTAATAATTCTAATGAGTTATCTTGGAATTTAGAATCAAATAAAAAACCCTATATTATGCTCAAGGAAAGTAGATATAGATAGGAGCTTATGCCCTCAAAAAAAATACACTAGTTTCTTAAATTAAAAATAAAAAAGATTTTTTTCTTACGTCGAGAAATATTTGTTTTTCAAGATAAACAATGTCCGTTAGGCACCTAATCTTTATGTCATAATAGACCCGAACACTTGCCTCGGATTGACTTCAATATATAATTGCTCCAGTGAATAACTAAAAAAAAAATAGAAGGATGGTAGATAGTAAAGAAAAGAACTAATCACAATATCTATCTTTCAAAATCTATCTTTCAAAATCTATCTTTCAAAATATATATCTTTCAAAGATTCACTAAAAAGACAGTTGGCGGGTCTCTTTGTATGTCTTGTCCGGAAAGAGGAGGACTTAATGATTATTCGTTCGCCGGAACCAGAAGTAAAAATTGTTGTGGATAGGGATCCTGTAAAAACATCTTTTGAGGAATGGGCCAGACCCGGCCATTTCTCAAGAACACTAGCTAAGGGCCCTGATACTACCACTTGGATCTGGAACCTACATGCTGATGCTCACGATTTCGATAGTCATACTGGTGATTTGGAGGAGATTTCTCGAAAAGTCTTTAGTGCTCATTTCGGGCAACTTTCCATTATCTTTCTTTGGTTGAGTGGCATGTACTTTCATGGCGCCCGTTTTTCCAATTATGAAGCATGGCTAAGTGATCCTACTCACATTGGACCCAGTGCTCAGGTAGTTTGGCCTATAGTAGGGCAAGAAATATTGAATGGTGATGTAGGCGGGGGTTTCCGAGGAATCCAAATAACCTCTGGTTTTTTTCAGCTTTGGCGAGCATCTGGAATAACTAGTGAATTACAACTCTATTGTACTGCAATTGGTGCATTGATTTTTGCAGCGTTAATGCTTTTTGCTGGTTGGTTCCATTATCACAAAGCCGCTCCCAAATTGGCCTGGTTCCAAGATGTAGAATCCATGTTGAATCACCACTTAGCGGGATTATTAGGACTTGGGTCTCTTTCTTGGGCGGGGCACCAAATTCATGTATCTTTACCAATTAACCAATTTCTTGACGCTGGGGTGGATCCTAAAGAGATACCACTTCCTCATGAATTTATCTTGAATCGGGACCTTTTGGCTCAACTTTATCCTAGTTTTGCCGAAGGAGCAACCCCTTTTTTCACTTTAAATTGGTCCAAATACGCAGAATTTCTGACTTTTCGCGGAGGACTAGATCCAGTAACCGGTGGTCTCTGGCTGACCGATATTGCGCACCATCATTTAGCTATTGCTATTCTTTTCCTAATCGCAGGTCATATGTATAGGACCAATTGGGGTATTGGCCATGGACTTAAAGATATTTTGGAGGCTCACAAGGGCCCATTTACAGGACAAGGCCATAAGGGTCTTTATGAAATCTTAACAACGTCATGGCATGCTCAATTATCTCTTAACCTAGCTATGCTAGGCTCTACAACCATTGTTGTAGCTCATCATATGTATTCTATGCCTCCCTATCCATACCTAGCTACTGACTATGGTACACAACTTTCCTTGTTCACACACCACATGTGGATTGGCGGATTTCTAATAGTCGGTGCTGCTGCACATGCAGCAATTTTTATGGTAAGAGACTATGATCCAACTACTCGATACAACGATCTATTAGATCGCGTCCTTAGACACCGCGATGCAATCATATCCCACCTTAACTGGGTATGTATATTTCTAGGTTTTCACAGTTTTGGCTTGTACATTCATAATGATACCATGAGTGCTTTAGGCCGTCCACAAGATATGTTTTCGGATACTGCCATACAATTACAACCTATCTTTGCTCAATGGGTACAAAATATCCATGCTACTGCGCCTGGCGTAACAGCTCCTGGTGCAACAACAAGTACTAGCTTAACGTGGGGAGGCGGCGAGTTAGTAGCAGTAGGTGGCAAAGTGGCTTTGTTACCTATTCCATTAGGAACCGCAGATTTTTTAGTCCATCACATTCATGCATTTACCATACATGTGACTGTATTAATACTTTTGAAAGGTGTTTTATTTGCTCGGAGTTCCCGTTTGATACCCGATAAAGCAAATCTAGGTTTTCGCTTTCCTTGCGATGGGCCTGGCCGAGGGGGAACATGTCAAGTATCCGCCTGGGATCATGTTTTCTTAGGTTTATTCTGGATGTACAATGCAATTTCGGTAGTCATTTTCCATTTCAGTTGGAAAATGCAGTCGGATGTTTGGGGTACTATAAGTGATCAAGGGGTGGTAACTCATATTACAGGGGGAAACTTTGCACAGAGTTCCATTACGATTAATGGGTGGCTTCGAGATTTCTTGTGGGCACAGGCATCGCAAGTCATTCAGTCTTATGGTTCTTCATTATCTGCATATGGTCTTTTTTTCTTAGGTGCTCATTTTGTCTGGGCCTTCAGTTTAATGTTTTTATTCAGCGGCCGTGGTTATTGGCAAGAACTCATTGAATCTATCGTTTGGGCTCATAACAAATTAAAAGTTGCTCCTGCTACTCAGCCTAGAGCCTTGAGCATTATACAAGGACGCGCTGTAGGAGTAACCCATTACCTTCTGGGTGGAATTGCCACGACATGGGCATTCTTCTTAGCGAGAATTATTGCAGTAGGATAGTGGCTAGGAGGATTTGAAAGGCATTATGGAATTAAGATTTCCCAGGTTTAGCCAAGGCTTAGCTCAGGACCCCACTACTCGTCGTATTTGGTTTGGTATTGCTACCGCACATGATTTCGAAAGTCATGATGATATTACTGAAGAACGTCTTTATCAGAACATTTTTGCTTCTCACTTTGGGCAATTAGCAATAATCTTTCTATGGACGTCCGGAAATCTGTTTCATGTAGCTTGGCAAGGAAATTTTGAATCATGGATACAGGATCCTTTACACGTAAGACCTATTGCTCATGCGATTTGGGATCCTCATTTTGGTCAACCCGCTGTGGAAGCCTTTACTCGAGGAGGTGCTGCTGGTCCAGTGAATATTGCTTATTCTGGAGTTTATCAGTGGTGGTATACAATAGGATTACGCACCAATGAGGATCTTTATACTGGAGCTCTTTTTCTATTATTTCTTTCTACGCTGTCCTTAATAGCGGGTTGGTTACATCTACAACCCAAATGGAAACCAAGCCTTTCGTGGTTCAAAAACGCGGAATCTCGTCTCAATCATCATTTGTCAGGACTTTTCGGGGTAAGTTCTTTGGCTTGGACAGGACATTTAGTTCATGTTGCTATTCCCGCATCCAGGGGGGAGTACGTTCGATGGAATAATTTCTTAGATGTATTACCCTATCCCCAGGGGTTGGGACCCCTTTTGACGGGTCAATGGAATCTTTATGCCCAAAACCCTGATTCGAGTAATCATTTATTTGGTACCGCTCAAGGAGCGGGAACTGCCATTCTAACTCTTCTTGGGGGATTCCATCCACAAACACAAAGTTTGTGGCTGACCGATATGGCTCACCATCATTTAGCTATTGCATTTATTTTTCTCATTGCCGGTCACATGTATCGAACTAACTTCGGAATTGGGCACAGTATTAAAGATCTTTTAGAAGCGCATACTCCTCCGGGGGGTCGATTAGGGCGTGGGCATAAGGGCCTTTATGACACAATCAACAATTCGATTCATTTTCAGTTAGGTCTTGCTCTAGCTTCTTTAGGGGTTATTACTTCCTTAGTAGCTCAACATATGTACTCTTTACCTCCTTATGCATTCATAGCACAAGACTTTACTACTCAAGCTGCTTTATATACTCATCACCAATATATTGCAGGGTTCATCATGACAGGGGCTTTTGCTCATGGAGCTATTTTTTTCATTAGGGATTACAATCCGGAACAGAATGAGGATAATGTATTGGCAAGAATGTTAGACCATAAAGAAGCTATCATATCTCATTTAAGTTGGGCTAGCCTCTTTCTAGGATTCCATACCTTGGGCCTTTATGTTCATAACGACGTCATGCTTGCTTTTGGTACTCCAGAAAAGCAAATCTTGATCGAACCTATATTTGCCCAATGGATACAATCTGCTCATGGCAAGACGACATATGGGTTCGATATACTCTTATCTTCAACGAATGGCCCCGCTTTCAATGCGGGTCGAAGCCTATGGTTGCCCGGATGGTTGAATGCTGTTAATGAGAATAGTAATTCGCTTTTCTTAACAATAGGACCTGGGGATTTCTTGGTTCATCATGCTATTGCTCTAGGTTTGCATACAACTACATTGATTTTAGTAAAGGGCGCTTTAGATGCACGCGGTTCCAAATTAATGCCAGATAAAAAGGATTTTGGATATAGTTTTCCTTGTGACGGCCCAGGGCGCGGCGGTACTTGTGATATTTCTGCTTGGGACGCATTTTATTTGGCAGTTTTCTGGATGTTAAATACCATTGGGTGGGTTACTTTTTATTGGCATTGGAAACATATCACATTATGGCAGGGCAACGTTTCACAATTTAATGAATCCTCCACTTATTTGATGGGATGGTTAAGAGATTACCTATGGTTAAACTCTTCACAACTTATCAATGGATATAATCCTTTTGGGATGAATAGTTTATCGGTATGGGCGTGGATGTTCTTATTTGGACATCTTGTTTGGGCTACTGGATTTATGTTCTTAATTTCCTGGCGGGGGTATTGGCAGGAATTAATTGAGACTTTAGCATGGGCTCATGAACGCACACCTTTAGCTAATTTAATTCGCTGGAGAGATAAGCCCGTGGCTCTTTCCATTGTGCAAGCAAGATTGGTTGGATTAGCTCACTTTTCCGTGGGTTATATATTCACTTATGCAGCTTTCTTGATTGCCTCAACATCAGGCAAGTTTGGTTAATTTAGTTTGTTTTTTTGTACTGTATCAGCACCTAGTTCATTACTCTTGATAGAGAGGGAGGATCTGCCTTTTTAGATTTCTTTTTCTATTTATTTTTCCATCTAGGATTAGAACCGTATACTTGGTAATAATAGCAACGACACATTATGGCAAAAAAAAGTTTGATTCAGAGGGAGAAGAAGCGGCAGAAATTAGAACAGAAATATCATTTGATTCGTCAATCTTTAAAAAAAAAGATAAGAAGCAAAGTTTCTCCCTTGAGTTTGAGTGAAAAAACGAAAATGCGAGAAAAATTGCAATCCCTACCGCGTAATAGTGCACCTACACGCCTTCATCGACGTTGTTTTTTGACCGGAAGACCTAGAGCTAACTATCGACATTTTGGGCTATCCGGACACGTACTTCGAGAAATGGTTTATGAATGTTTGTTACCGGGTGCAACAAGATCCAGTTGGTAAGGATAAAATACCCTTTCGTATTTGTATGGATTTCTGGAATTGATAATCATAGAGGAGCCCTCTTTACCATTCTGTATAAATGGACTATTCTATTTGTATAGATATTGGTAGAGGGGCGTATCCAACCCTCTTTTATCCACTAGTTACCCCTCTTTAGTTTAAGAGTATAGAGCAGTTTGGTAGCTCATAAGGCTCATAACCTTGGGGTTGCGGGTTCGATTCCCACTACCGCCTCCATACTCCTTCTTTATGATATATGCATGATATAATATATACATCATGCATTTGTATCTGGATTTTTTGATTTCCTAAAAGAGTTTTGGTCTAACAGTTTTTTCTCGGAAGAAGCAAAAAAATAAAAGAAAGAATAAAATATGAAAGAAAAGCGTCCATTGTCTAATGGATAGGACAGAGGTCTTCTAAACCTTTGGTATAGGTTCAAATCCTATTGGACGCAATCTTATTTCTATCTATTCTTTAAATAACTATACTAAACTAAAAACAAAGAAAACTTTTTTGCATGATTCAAATGAAAAAGCTTTCTCAACGATTCCTATTCTACTAACAAGAGTAGACATGCAAAATTTATTTGTTACTGAAGAGAAAACCGTTCCAGCTGTTCCTGAATAGCTTCCTTCAAAAGGATTTCCGCTTGCTCGGTGAATGTCTTGCTAGAAGATATAATTTCTTGGAATTGAGGTTTAGTATCTTTTAGATGTTTACGTAACTCATCCAGAAATTTATTTACCTGTTCAATTTCTAACGAATCAAGATATCCTCTTGTTCCGGTATAAATAGTAGCTATCTGCTCTTCCACTGGGAGAGGATTTGCCTGGGATTGTTTAAGCAATTCCCTTAATCGTCGACCCCTTGCCAATTGATTCTGACTTGTTTTATCGAGAGCAGAGGCGAATTGTGCAAAGGCTTGTAACTCTGCGAATTGCGCTAGTTCCAATTTTGATTTGCCAGCTACTTGTTTCATGGCTTTAATTTGAGCCGCGGATCCTACTCTGGAAACAGAAATACCCACATTAATAGCGGGTCGAATTCCGGCATTGAATAGATCCGCAGATAAGAATATTTGTCCATCTGTAATGGAGATTACATTAGTAGGAATATAGGCGGAAACGTCTCCAGATTGAGTCTCAACTATTGGTAAAGCGGTCATACTTCCTTCGCCTAAAAGAGAATTTAATTTAGCGGCTCTTTCTAAAAGGCGTGAATGCAAATAAAAAACATCCCCTGGATAAGCCTCACGTCCGGGAGGTCTTCTTAATAGAAGGGACATTTGGCGATAAGCTTGTGCCTGTTTGGAGAGATCATCATAAATTATTAAAGTATGCCGTTCGCGGTACATAAAATACTCAGCCAGGGCTGCTCCCGTATAAGGAGCGAGGTATTGTAATGTAGCAGGTGAATCCGCCATTTCAGCTACTACAATAGTGTATTCCATGGCCCCCTCCTCATGGAAAGTAGTTACTACTTGAGCTACGGAGGATGCTCTTTGACCGATAGCTACATAAACACATATTACACCTTGCCCTTTTTGATTGAGAATTGTATCTGTGGCTACTGCTGTTTTGCCAGTCTGTCTGTCCCCAATAATTAACTCTCGCTGACCGCGCCCTATAGGGATCATCGAATCGATAGCAATAAGCCCTGTTTGAAGAGGTTCGTATACGGAACGCCTGGAAATTATACTTGGAGCAGGAGATTCAATTAAGCGAGATTCGGAAGCTATAATTTCGCCTTTCCCATCAATAGGTTTAGCCAGAGCATTTACAACACGACCCAAGTAAGCCTCACTCACGGGTATCTGAGCAATTCTTCCTGTTGCTTTTACAAAACTTCCCTCTTGTATCATCAACCCATCGCCCATTAATACAATCCCAACATTTTTGGATTCCAAATTCAGAGCAATACCCCTAGTACCTTCTGCAAATTCGACTAATTCACCTGACATTATTTCACCAAGACCTATAATACGAGCAATCCCATCCCCCACTTGAACTACGCGACCTATATTCTCAATCCCTACTTTCCTATTATATTGTTCAATACGTTCGCGGAGAATTTTATGAATTTCGTCGACTCGAAGGGTTGCCATTAGTGTTTCTTGACTCTTTTTTCGGAAGCAAGGGGAAAAATAATGCCTAAATTCTAAACGAAAGTAGAAGTTCAAGGCCTAATTAATTTAATTATTTCTTCCATTCCAGGGACCCGAGAATGCCAATATTAGCACGAATCGTACGGAAATGTAACTCGGTATTCAAACAACTATTCAGAGTTCCTAGAGCTCCTTGTACGGCCTGTTGGAAAACCCGCTGTCGGACCTGATTCATTGCCCTTTGTTTTTCAAAATAAAGGGTTTCGTTTTTAGACTTTTCCAATTGTTCCAAACTAATAGAAGTAGCATTAATCAAATTTGCTTTTTCTCGTTCTATCTCAGAGTATCCATTCATTCGATACTCATCCGCTTCTAGTTCGACTTTCTGTAATCGAATCCGAGCTTTTTCGAGTTGCTCAATGGTCCCTCTACGCAATTCTTCTGAATTTCGAATAGTACTCAAGATCCTCTGTTTTCGATTATCTAATAAATCTTTTAATGAAAGTAGATTATTTTGTAAGTTTACAACTTTTATGATCTCTTCCCGAACCAAACATGAATCTTTCGATTCATTTGGCTCTCACGCTCCTTTTTTTTTTTCTATAGCTATTTCCATATCTTTTTTTTAAGTAATGAGCCTATCCTCTATCTTCTTTTTTATGTTTATATTTCAATATACCGAAACCTATATAAGACTAGATAAATATTAAGAGGACTCTTCCGCCTAGATAAAAATATATCATGGTCAGCAAAGTTGTTTCTTTATTTTTATTTGCCCTCTAGTTAATAATTTCAATTTCATTAAGAAAAACTAACTAAATAAATGGAAAATGAAAATTAATAGAATTCTTTTTTATTTTTTTTTTCTTCAAATCCAAAAAATTTCTCTTTTTTATACATAGGTCGTCGATTCGGCATTGGTTAAAAAAGGGCAGGGTGCCCCCTTTTTTTTCTAGTAAATAGTTCAAACCATTTTATCGATATGAGTGTTCTATATCAGATAAATTTTACATTAGCTATTTCCCGTTTAAATTGGTACTAATACTAATATAGTTGTAGAAAGAGTACCTCTTTTTGCCTGGACTTCAAGCAGTTTAGCTTTAACCGTGTTAATGGTCTCACATTCTTGGTTTATAGAGAATCAAAGTTGATTTACCAATGAGTCGCGAAATGCTATGGTTCTTCCATATGATTTCTGAATTTATTCAGAAGTAATTCGTCGAGATCGTGCACCCTTTTCTTATTTATCCGAAAAATACTAAAAAATATTATAAAGTGCAGCCGGATAGATCCAATCTATTCTTGAAATAGACAACTCGCACACACTCCCTTTCCAAAAAAAATCAAAACACCAACCACTACAGTTAGATTTATTAGATTTGTTGCTAAAATATCGGTATTAAGCCCGAAACTGCCAGCGGATGGCCAGTGAGCTAAAAAAACGAAAGAATGGGTTACATTTTTCATATGCTCTCCTCTTATAGATAGGACGAACAAAGAACAAAGTTTTTCGATCACTTACTTCGCTCGCCCTTTTTTGATCGGTTTTTTTAATGCAAATAGATTCAATCTAGTAATTTCTTTTAGATTAAGTCTTACGTCTTGTTTGACCGGTGAAAGACTTCCTTTGTTGAAATGTTCTGTTCCCAAAATTCCTAAAATAAAAGGAAAAAACTTTCCACTTTCCTAAACTAAGGACGGGAAATAAGAAGGTGAGCATATCTTCTAAATTAATAATACTCAACTCAGCCCTTCCTAGAATGGGGTATTATCTGTCCCGATAAATAGATAATTCCAGGAGTAATAAATAGGAGTAAATTAAATAAAGTATTGATATAATTGGAATTGTGGAAGCAAATACCAATTTACTAAAAAAAGAAAAAAGTATCTAATCGAAATCGAAAGAATTTTTTTTTTAAGATTAAACAAAAGGGTTCGCAAATAAAAGCGCTAGTGCCACAACTAGTCCATAAATTGTTAAAGCTTCCATAAAAGCTAGACTAAGCAATAAAGTACCTCGTATTTTACCTTCTGCTTCTGGCTGTCTCGCAATACCTTCTACAGCTTGTCCTGCAGCAGTACCTTGACCAACTCCAGGTCCAATAGAAGCAAGCCCTACGGCCAATCCAGCAGCAATAACAGAAGCAGCAGCAATTAGTGGATTCATGGTGAGTAGTTCCTCGTGTCAAAAAAAAGAAATGGTTAAGGATACAATCAACCAATAAATTCTTACTTCTAAGCTCTATTGGGGAGAAGTAAAGTAACTAAAAAGTACAAATTGAAATCAAATTGAAATGATAATGTGAATTGTCCGAACTACATAGAAGGGAATTCCATATCCATATATCGGATTAGATAATGAATCTAACCTAGGAATATATAATATAATATCCTATATATATACATTTGTTTCTTCTATTTTGTTTGCATATTTTCTCATTTTCTATTGAATCGGATTCTAAAATCATTGCTTAAAGTGGAAACCTGCATAAAAGAGGACTCCACTTATAGACATTAAGGATATTATAGTATAGATCTAGCCTGACTCCACCCTCCTTAATGCATATATACTTTGAAAATTCCATAATATAGTCTATTCTATTCTCTCTCCTACAACTCTAGGCTATATATTCATACGCATTTCTAACTATTTTTTTGCAACCAAGCAGATTATCTGGAACCATGCATGAATTGAGCTAAGCTGCAAAAAAAAAAAATACTATTTCCAAAAAGAGTCAATTCAATGATGACCCTCCATGGATTCACCTATATAGGCTGCGGCTAATGTTGCAAAAATAAGAGCTTGAATACCGCTTGTAAATAATCCAAGAAACATGACCGGTATAGGGATTACTAAGGGGACTAAAGAAACAAGAACAACAACGACTAATTCATCCGCCAATATATTCCCGAAAAGTCGAAAGCTAAGCGATAATGGTTTTGTGAAATCTTCTAGGATGTTAATTGGTAAAAGGATTGGAGTTGGTTTAATATATTTCTCGAAATAGCTCAATCCTTTTTTGCTAAGACCAGCATAAAAATATGCCGCTGACGTGAGTAAAGCTAAAGCAACAGTAGTATTTATATCATTCGTGGGCGCTGCTAATTCCCCATGGGGTAACTCTATAATTTTCCAAGGTAAAAGAGCACCCGACCAATTCGAAACAAAAATAAAAAGGAACATAGTTCCAATAAAGGGAACCCAGGGACCATATTCTTCTCCAATCTGAGTTTTGCTCAAGTCTCGAATAAACTCAAGGACATATTCAAAAAAATTCTGACCGTCGGTCGGGATGGTTTGTGGATTCCGAACAGCTATGACAACTGAACCTAGCAAGATAGTAATTACGACCCAAGAAGTGATGAGTACTTGGGCATGAATTTGGAAACCTCCTATTTGCCAATAGAAGTGTTGGCCTACTTCTACACCCGATATATCGTATAACCCCTTGAGTGTTTTAATGGAACAAGGTATAATATTCATATTGTCCTCTGATAAAAATTGAACTTCAAAAAAGGAATTCTTTTGATTCAACCATCTCTTTCTCAACTCAGCAACTTGAAGTATTAATCTTATATTTAGGATACCAAGAAAGCACATCAGATCATAATATATATCAATACCCTCTAATATATATCAATATTCCCCTTCTTTTTTCTATGCAAAAAAAATTCTATGCAAAAAAAAAGATATAGTAAAGTAAGTGATTCCATAAATTTACGCAGTTGCCCAAGAATTCACTATATATTCTTAATCAACGATTTCTTATATAGAGAGAACGGCCCTCACAAATTGAAAATACTAATTTGTTAAGAATCAATCGAATTGAAGTCATAGTGTCATCGTTGGCTGGAATCGATATATTCGCGAGATCCGGGTCACAATTTGTATCGACTAAAGAAATAGTAGGAATCCCCAAAATGGCACATTCCCGAAGAGCTATATACTCTTTTTGCTGATCAAGGACGATCACAATGTCTGGCAATCTCGTCATATATTTGATCCCGCCGAGATACCTTTGCAAAGTAGATAATTTTCTCTTCAAGATTGCCACATCTCTTTTTGGGAGATGGTGGAATTTTCCCATTTTTTCTTCTGCTCTTAAGTCTCTAAATTGAGAAAGTCTAGTTTTCGTAATCGACCAATTCGTTAACATACCACTGAACCACTTTTTATTAACATAATGACAACGAGCCCTTATTGCAGCTGATGCTACTAAATCTGTTGCTCTTTTTTTGGTACCAACAATTAAGAAACTTTTTCCCTGACTTGCTGCATCAAAAACTAAATCACAAGCTTCTGATAAAAAACGAGCCGTTCTAGCGAGATTTATAATATGAGTACCTTTACGCTTTGCCGAAATGTAAGGGGCCATTTTAGGATTCCATTTCTTAATACCATGACCAAAATGAACTCCTGCTTCTATCATCTCTTTCAAATTAATGTTCCAATATCTTCTTGTCATTTTTTCCACACTTCCTTTTTTTTAATCCTACCATTCCATTACGGAATTTAGTTCTTTTTGAAGATTAAGAAAGATCCGAAATAGCTTGAAATAAATAATAATTGTTCCGAGAGAACCTTGTACTAAGATAAGAGTTGGCCATTGATACATGGTATAAACATAACCACCTTAATGAATTAACTGACTTGTTTTACTTATTAAAATAAAAATCTTAAAAATCTAAAATTTGACCTGTTAGTGTTCTAAGTTCAAAAGTCTAGTAAAGTAAAAAATTTTTTATGGGGGTTCTTATGTCTCATAAAAATTGTTTGTTACGTCAGAATCTGAAGAAACTAATTCTGTATGGAGAAACAAAAAATCTCTCATTTCCGACGCGAATAGATTTTTTTTTTTTATTTCGAAATAAAGGTTCTTGTCTTGTGGGGAACGATGCACAAATTTTTGGAATCCGGTACCAACAGGTATAATCCCCCCCAGAACTACGTTTTCTTTCAAGCCTTTCAACCAATCAATGCGACCTCGTAGGGCAGCTTTTGCTAAAACTCGAGCAGTTTCTTGAAAACTTGCTTCAGATATGAAACTTTGGGTATTCAGGGAAGCCCTTGTTATTCCCAATAAGATTGCCCGATAATAGATCGATTCATCCAAAGCTCGTCCTGCTCGTTCCGCTCGCAATAGTCCGATTAATTCCCCAGGCGAAAAAACATTAGACATTCCATCTTCGGAAACCCGCACTTTTGATGTTACTTGGCGTATAATAATCTCTATATGTCTATTATGGATCTGTACCCCTTGGGATCGATAAACCTTTTGGATTTTATTAACCAAAGAGATACGACTTTGGGCTATGGTTAGCTCAGCTCCAATCAAGAATCCCCAAGGGACCCCAAGAATTCTTGGTATACGCTCATTCCAATCCTCAATTCTCCTTTCGAGATTCGGGGATAATGAATCAATTGAACGCGCTTCAAAGATTTGTTCCACTTTTGGAAGACCTTGCGTTATGTCACTAGATCTCGATTTTTCATATATAAACGTAACTAACCTATCTCCCTTGTAAAGGATTTCTCCATAATGACCATTAACAGTTGCTCCTGTAGTGGCCAAATAAGGTTTAGCTGCTCTTATAACAAAGGAATTCATATTTACAATGAAAATTTGACCGGATTTTTTTATGTGCGATTTAAATAGACATACATTTTCACAAATAAATTGTCCAAGGTGAATTATTGCCAATGTCTCTTCCCAAGAATCATGATGGACAAAGTGACAATTCAAAAGGAATGGATCCAACATTATGTTACTATCGAAATTAGAAATCCTTTTATTTTCATCTATTAAAGAGTATTTAAGTTCTTGAAGTACTTGGAAGGTTTGTTTTAAATTGTCAACGAACAAATATTTTTTTAACAGGATTTTATTATGCGTTAGTAAATAGTAAGATGAAGAAAAATGCGATATACTAGCTACAATAGCGCCTAAGGGCCCAAAAATTTCTCGAATAGGAATTCTAGGATTCCATTCTTTTATCGCATTGGGATGTTTTGAATTCTTGAATAAACCAATTCGAGAACAGTTGGATGCCGACAAAATCATCAAAGAGTGGTATTCTTTATTTCGATTCAACAAAGTGCCAATAGCTTCTGGATGTTGGCTAAGTGATTCAATCTTCGCCTTGGAATAAAAAGAATTGATATTGGCGCGATCTAACCTATTATGGGGAATCGGTCCTGCACTTGTCCTACCATACCTTTTTCGTGTATACGAAATAGTGGACTTGACTAACTCAATTCTTAGGAAATCGCGAATAAGATCATTTGCTCTTACCTCAACAAGGGAAGCACCAGCCTTTTCTTTTTCTTCTTGTTCCCAATTCACTACTAAGCAAGTTCTAACAAATTGACTATTTGTGTGATAAATTCTTTGAGTTAACTTGCTATTTTCATGAGAAATAAAATTGACAAGTCGAATTTGGAGATTATTTTCTTCTTGCAAGAGATCCTGCGGGAAAAGTGTTGCTAAATTTCTTCCTTCGTCCATTTCATATGCCACTGTAGGGCGAACGGAAACAAAATACTTTTCCTTGCTCTTGAGAATTTTTTTCCGTTGAACATAGACCCAATTTTTCCTTTTTTTTGATTCCTTAGAATCTTTTTTTTGTCTTTCTGGCGGTATCAAACAGCCACCTAATATCTTATCCGCCTCTTCAGGAAAATGAATATCTCCGGAAAATATTTTGAGTTCCGTATGGCTTTTTTTTCTCTTCACTCGGACCAGTCCGCCTAGTCGACTTCTTGTATTTTTTGTGAGTTGTGTATTCACTCCAATAATACTATTGTCAAGTATCTTTAGGGATGAAGATCTCGGCAAGATATGAAGTTCTTGAAGAATGAAAAAAAACCGATCTACTTCTTTTTGGTATTTTAGACTAAATTCTTTTGTTCCTCGATGCTCAATCAAACCCTCTTTTTTTAAGATGGAATCTTCCTCTGGGCTCTCGTATTCGTCCTCTGAATCTTCTTCTGAGTCTTCCTCTAAAGTACCATATTTTTCCTCTGCGCTTTCCCCGGGGCTGCCATATTCGTCTTCTGAGTCTTCCTCTAGAGTTCCATATTCGTCCTCTTGGGTCCTATATTTGCTCTCTGGGCTCCCATATTCCTCTTCTGAGTCTTTCTCTAAAGTCCTATATTCGTTCTCTGGGTTCCCATATTCGTTTTCTGGGCTCCCATATTCGTCTTCTAGGGTTTCATATTCGTATTCGTCTTCTAGGATTCCATATTTAGATTCTTCTAGGGTTTCATATTCATATTCGTCCTCTCGGGTCCTGTATTCGTCTTCTAGGGTCTCATATTCCTCTTCTGAGTCTTCCGCTCGAGTCCTATATTCTTCTTCTAGGGTCCTATATCTAAATTTAACAATTCCTGAACCCTTTTTATCTTTTCTGTATCGGGGATCGTCAAAATAAGCAAAAATAGTATTTCTACGTAAAACACCCATAAGGGGGATTTCAATCGAAATCCCAAAACAGGATATTAGTTCTTTCTCTTGTTCTTGATGATATTGTAATGGAATGACGAACCTATTTCTTCGCTTTTTCGCCAACAAATCTGAATTATCTTGAAAAATAGAAGGATAGATAAAATTCCAATGGCCATTGGACATGATTCGATCCGACGTTGAATAATCAAGAATTTCCCTATCTTTTTTACCATAAGTATTCATTTGATCTTGATCCTTGTGGAGTGAAAAAGACGCTATACTGGATCTGCACATACTTACTGACAATATCCATAAATGGCTTGTTTTTGGTAATCGGCGAAGATTACCATATTGATATTCGGGCGCATGGTAAACATCAGTACTCCAGTGCATTTCGCCGTCTGATTCAGAATAAATATGCTTTTGTACCCTTTCTTTAAAATGTAAAGTGGACGTTCCGGCACGAATCTCCGCAATTACTTGTTCGGATTTTACATATTGATCATTTTGCACTAGAATCAAGCTTTTTGAGGGAATATTCACACTATATAGAATATCTTGACTCTGAATAGTTACATGCAAGTCTATATAACATAGAAAAGCAGGCTGCCCATGACGGGTACGTGTGGGGTGAACCAAATTCTCATTGAATTTTATTTTTCCATTCGAAGGGGATCGTACAAGGTCGGCAGTACCCCCTGTGAATACTCCGCCAGTATGAAAAGTTCTTAATGTTAGTTGAGTCCCTGGCTCCCCAATTGATTGACCTGCAATAATACCTACGGCTTCTCCCAATTCGACCAGATCACTATGAGTAGGACTCCGGCCATAGCATAATTGACAGATCCAAGAAGTGCTTCGGCAAGTAAAGGGGGTTCTAATATATATTGGTTGTGCTCGAAATGGTTGTGCTCGAAAGGCAGTTATGAATCGATTGACTAATCCAATTCCAATATCTTGATTTCGCGCGGCAATGCATCGTGAACCGATATATATATCGTCTGCTAATACACGACCAATTAGTGTTTGGACAAAAAGTTTTTCCGTCATCCCATTTTGAGGACTTACAGAAATACCTCGGATAGTACCACAATCTCTTCTACGCACAATAATATGTTGAACTACTTCAACAAGTCTACGTGTAAGATATCCAGCATCTGCTGTTCGCACAGCAGTATCTACAACCCCTTTGCGGGCTCCATAGCAGGAAATTATATATTCTGTCAAAGAAAGTCCCTCGCGTAAATTGCTTTGAATAGGTAAATCAATCATTTGTCCTTGAGGGTCCGACATTAATCCTCTCATACCTACTAATTGGTGTACTTGAGATGCATTTCCTCTGGCTCCTGAAAAAGACATTAGATAGACTGGATTAGAAGGATCCGTTATCCGAAAATTTGAATTCATTTCTTGTTTCAAATATTCACTTGTCGCATACCATATCTCAACAGATTGGCGTAATTTTTCTACCGCGTGTACAGCCCCATAATAATAGTGTTTCTCCAAAAGAAAACTCTGTTGTTCCGCGTCTTGGACTAACCATCCCTTAGAGGGTATTGTTAAAAGATCCTCGATTCCTAACGAAATCGATGTAGTAGTGGCTTGATGGAAGCCCAGAGTCTTTAGTTGATCCAGTATATGGGATGTATATCCCATTCCAAAATGATCTATTAATCTGCTAATAAGTCGTTTCATACCAGTTCCGTCTATCTCTTTATTATGAAAGACCAGATTGGCCCGTTCCGCCATACATAAGTACCCCCTTTTCGGCTGAGTAGGATTCGACAATTGCTGAGTAGGATTCGACAATGGGCCTGAGTCAGTGATTCGAAAATTTAATTAACTTAATTGCCTCAATCTCAATCTGGATTCGCGTGGCAAATAATGATGATACTAGGGAAATCGGAATGCCCCCCGAAAGGGGAGGGGCATCGCCGAATCTAACTTTCTTGTTTAGGTAGTGTATGAATAGGCCTGACTAAATCCTTGTATGGCTTCCTCTATTTCTCTATAAAAAGAAATATGACCAAGAGTGGTTCGAATGTATATCGAACGAATTTCTTTTTTTCTATTTCCCATTATTAGATAGTGGGCATAAATCTCATGATAAGTCCCCAAAGATTCATATTGAACTTCAATCGGAACTTCTCTTGACCCAATGACGCGTTGATCCAGGTTCCATCGTAGCCACAAGGGACTATCTAAACTGATTAGTTTTTGTCTATAAGCTCCCAGTGCATCATAAGAACTAGAAAAATGGGGTTCTTTATCTTTCCTATATTTAAAATTATTATTATTATTGTAATTTACTTTTAGATTTGGGTAGTTTCTGCAACTATTATATCTATTTGCACAAATACCTCGACGCTTTCCAATCGTTAATACATAAAGCCCGATAAGCATGTCTTGGGTTGGTACGCAAATAGGATCCCCAATAGCGGGAGATAAGAGATTCATATGAGAAAACATAAGTAAACGGGCTTCTGCCTGAGCTTCCAAGGATAAAGGTAGATGAACAGCCATTTGATCTCCATCAAAGTCCGCATTGAAACCCTTACACACTAATGGGTGTAAAGAAATAGTACGCCCCTCTACTAAAGTGGGTTGAAAGGCCTGTATGCCTAATCTATGCAGGGTAGGTGCTCTATTTAACAGTACAGGATGTCCCCGCATAACTTCTTGAAGTATTTCCCATACAATGGGTTCTTTTTCCCAAATTTTCCTTTTAGCAATCCTTACATTAGAAGTGGCGCGTTTCGTGATTAAATCGCGAATTACAAATAGCTGAAAAAGCTTTATTGCTATCTCTAGAGGTAATCCACATTGATGTAATGAAAGCGAAGGACCCACAACAATGACAGAACGCCCCGAGTAATCGACCCGTTTCCCAAGCAGAGTCTCGCGAAACCTTCCCTCTTTACCTTCAATTACATCTGAAAGTGATTTGTATACTTTATTGTGACCATCCCTCGTCGGTTGCCCGCGGGACCCACTATCAAGAAGTGTATCCACGGCTTCTTGTACCAATTTTTCCTGGCACATTACTAAATCTGCTGGCGCTAATTCACTTCTTTTTAATAGATAGGCAAGATTGTTGTTCCGACGGATAACTCTCTTATAAAGTTCATTAATGTCTGAAGTCACTACTTTATCTCCAGACCTATAAACAATAGGTCTCAATTCGGGAGGAAGAACCGGTAATAAGCACAAAACCATCCATTCTGGTTCTACATTTGTTTGAATAAAATGTTTCGCCAATTGCATGCGTCTAATCAAAAAAACTTTTCTTATTCGTCTTTTTCTATCTTCCCACTCATCTCCACTATACCCCTCGTCTTCTAATTCCTTCCATTCGACCAAAGAATTCTCTATAATAATTCGCAAATCCAAATCTGCTAATTGTTCTCTAATAGCACCTGCTCCTGTCGCAATTTCCCGATTTCGAAATGTTGCAAAGCCTGGGGTAGAAAAAAAGGGAGAAATGCTGTGGTTACAGGATGCAATTTCCTCTTCGAATAAACCTCGTAATCGTAAAAAAGTGGGTTTTTTAGTGCTGGGCCTAGCAAAAGAGAAATCGCCGTATACTAGGCCCTCCAACTTCTTAAGAGGTTTATCTAAAAGATTCGCGATATAACTAGGAAGACCTTTCAAATACCACACATGAGTCACGGGACATGCGAGTTTGATGTATCCCATTTGATATCTTCGTATCCGAGAATCCACAAATTCGACCCCGCATTTTTGGCAAAATCTTTCGTCTTCGTTTTCAGCTCCGCTCGCTCGAGAATTGCCACAAGCGCAAATCCCGCTTTTTATGGGTCCAAAGATTCTTTCGCAAAACAATCCATCTTTTTCTGGTTTATCGGTTTTATAATGAAAAGTAGAGGGCCTTGTGACTTCGCCAACGACTTCTCCATTAGGTAGGTTTTTGTTAGCCCAAGCCTTTATTTGTTGAGGGGAAACGAGTCCAATTTGAAGTTGTTGATGTTTATATTGGTCAATCATAAAATAGAAATAAGAAAAGAATTTATATTTATTCCGATCAAACTTCCTCCCTATTAACCTGGAAGTTCTTTTCAGATACAAGGAAATGATTCAGTTCTAGAGCCAAAGATCGTAGTTCTCGAACGAGCACTCGAAAAGATTCTGGAGGATCCTCATGATTAGGTATTCTTTTTCCCCAGATCGTAGCATTAAGTATTTCTTGGCGAGCTATAAGATGGTCAGATTTATAAGTAAGTATCTCTTGTAAAATATGAGCAACACCAAATCCTTCTAAAGCCCAAACTTCCATTTCTCCTACTCGTTGTCCCCCTTGCTTGGCTCTTCCTCTAACCGGTTGTTGTGTAACAAGTGAGTAGGGCCCAGTAGAACGCCCATGAATTTTCTCATCAACTTGATGAATTAATTTTAAGATATAGGACTTCCCTATTAGAACAGGTTGCTCAAAGGGGTCGCCTGTTCTTCCATCAAATATTCTGCTTTTTCCCGGGTACTCGGGTTCAAATACCCATGGATTTTTTGTTTCTTTACTGGCTTCATATAATTCTGAAAACACAAGTTTTCTTGAAGCCTCTTGCTCATATCTCTCATCAAAGGGTGCTATTCTATAATGTTTCTTTAGCAGATCCCCCGCTAATCCGAGCGAGCTTTCAAATATTTGTCCCACATTCATTCGGGAGGGTACTCCTAAGGGATTGAAGACCATATCAACGGGTGTTCCATCTTGCAAATAGGGCATATCTTGCCTAGGCAAAATTTTGGAAATGATCCCTTTATTCCCATGTCTTCCGGCTACTTTATCCCCAACTTTGATTTCACGTTTCTGTAAAATATATACACGAACCATTATGTCGAGCGGGTCCCTTTGGATCCATTTCACATCGATAACGCGCCCTCTTCCACCTATAGGTAATTTCAGAGAAGTTTCTTTTGAAGTGGAAACCTCAAGGCCAAATATGGCCCGTAATAATCCAGCTTCCGCGATATAAGATGATTCGCTCGCTATCTGAGGCGTTAATTTACCTACTAAAATATCACCAGTTTCTACCCAGGATCCCAACCTAACAACTCCATTTCTGTCCAAATTGCGGAGTAAATGTTCTTCTAGATGTGGTATTTCTTTAGTGATTTTTTCAGCGGAGCCCTGGCTTGTCGTATCCGTCTGAATTTCATATTTCCGGATGTGAAAAGAGGTATAAATATCTTCATATACCAAACGTTCGCTAATTAGTACTGCGTCTTCAAAATTGTAACCTTCCCATGGCATATAAGCTACTAATACGTTTTTTCCTAAAGCAAGTTCGCCCCCAATTGTAGCAGCTCCTTCTGCTAAAATTTGTCCTTTTTTAATGGATTTACCCCGTGGAACCCGGGGTTTTTGGTGCATACAAGTATTTTTGTTAGAGCGACGGTGGTTAACTAAAGGAATACTTATAGTCTTCCCACTACTTGATAAAAGTATCTTATGACTATCAGTAGAAATGATCTTTCCCTCGCGTTCGGCTATAATGGAAACCCTCGAATCTAGAGCTGTTTGGCGTTCCAATCCAGTTCCAACAATGCATTTCTCGGACCGAGAAAGCGGAACTGCTTGGCGCTGCATATTAGAACTCATTAAAGCCCGATTCGCATCATTGTGCTCAATAAAAGGAATGAGAGAACCCCCAATAGAAAAATATTGGAAAGGAAAAATACTTCTAACATGAATCTGTTCCCATGCAATAGTCAAGAATTCTTGACGGTATCTAGCCGGAACAACCTGTTCTTCCTGAATACCTTGATTCAAGGACAAAGAATTTCCTGCTGCTATCATATAATATTCATCTCTATTTGGTGATAGATAAACCACCTGTCTCTCTTTTTTTTCTTTTGCTTTCTCAGCAGATATTTCATAAAACGGACTCTCTATGGATCCCCACAAGTGATCAATTCTCGCATGAATTGTTAAGGATCCAGTAAGTCCAACATTGATTCCTTCAGACGTGTCAATTGGACAAATACGCCCATAGTGACTCGGATGAATATCTCGGCTCCGAAAACTTGCGGTTCTCCCCGTCAACCCTCCAGGACCTAAACAACTCACTTTTCGCCCATGAACAGTTTGTGTCAATGGATTCGTTTGATCAAAAACTTGAGATAACGGGTATGTGCCAAAAAAGGTCTCATAAGTAGTTATTAATAAAATTGAAGTTGAAGTTGGAGTTACCAAAGTTTGGGGAGTCGGTTTCGATTGACGTATGAATACTCTACGAATAGTTTTTTGAACTGCATGTTGTAAACGACCAAGAGCCAATCCGAATTGATCTTGTAACAGATCCGCAACCGAACGAATACGTTTATTTTTCAAGTGATTCATATCGTCATCGTCAAGTATACCCGTTCCAAATTTCATTCCAATCAAATGATCCGTAGCGGCCAATACATCTCGTGGTAACAAGAATGTATTGTTCTGAGGAATATCAAGATTAAGTCTCCGATTCATATTTCGTCGACCAATCCTTCCTAATTCACATTTTTGTTGAAAAAATTTCTTTTGTAATTCCTCGCATAAGGACTCCGAAAATACCAGGTCCCCACCTACACAAGCAAATTGTTGATAAAACTCCAAAATAGCTTTTTCTTTTGACTCAATCCTCTTCTTCTCTTTAGCATTCGGGAAAGACAAGAAAATTTCAGGGTAGGAAACATTATCCAGAATTTCTCTTAGATTCGAACCCATAGCTGATGATAGAACTAGAATAGATATCTTTTGTTTTCTACTCACGCGAGCCCATATCCTTTCTTTTTTATCAATTGCTAATTCCGATCTCCCCCCCCAATCTGATATTATAGTGCCAGTGTAGATAGAAATTCCCTTATGATCTAATTCCGAGCGGTAGTAAATACCAGGACTTAGCAATATTTGATTGATCACAATTCGGTATATTCCATTTATAATAAAGGTTCCTAAGGAATTCATTATAGGAATGTTTCCGATAGAAATGGTTTGCTTTTGCACATCGAAACCAAAAATTAATCTCGCAGATACATATAATTCGGAAGAATAGGTGAGTGATTCATACACAGCATCTCTTTCTTTTATCGAGGGTTCTAGCAGTTGATATCCTTTCGCAAATAATTGAAATGCAATTTCGTGATCTGGATCTTTAATTGTTGGAAACTTGTCAAGTTCTTCTGCCAAGGCTTGATTAATGAACCTACAAAATCCCTCGAATTGGATCTGACTAAATCCGGGTATTGTGGACATTCCCTCGTTTCCATTCCGGAGCATCTTAATCTTAAGTTTCCTGTTTATCAAAGAAAAATTCCATTATCAGCTCACTCTTCATCAATCCCTATGGATCGATCTAGCAATCATGGAATCTATATTCTGTTTACTGAATCACATGAAATTCTAGGGAACTCCACATACGTATTTCATATATGTATTTCATACATATGAATAGAGACCATTTGGACGAAAGTTCGAGTTTGCCAGGGGTACAAATGAAATGAAAATGAATTGATAAAACATTCCTACAAAAAAAATTCTGCCACTTATACTTTATGTTATGATATTCTAATCAGATTGGATGGCAAAGATTTCTCATTTTATCTCCTTTCTATGAATGTAATAAAGCCGTAATATAATATACTAGAAAGTTTGACTTTACTTCGATTTAGAATAGCGTGCTTACTTTAATTTCTCAAAATAATTTGAGGGTTCTTTTTTATTTCGGATCGGAGTAGTATAATTGCTAGAAAATTCAGTATTTCATTGTGGAATTCTAAAATAAAGTAAGTCCCTTTTTTAAGTACATGCCAATCTAGTTATCCACCTCTCCCCATATCCATGCTTTTCTTTTATCGTAATTTCACTTGGGTACGCCAAGATAGTCAGGTTATACTCTATATCAGAGCAAATTTCCTTTTTTTATTCAAGATATTTAATTTAATACTTTGAAAAATTAAAGCATGATTCCCCATAGAGATATGTACATAAAGGGGATCTTTGGATAATAATGCTGTTCGGACCTAAAGTTTACCTATACACGGATTAAGCATAAAGCCATAATATTTTATTATGCCATTGAAGGGGGGGGAGATAATACCGATTTAAGAGTAGTTCACTACTGCAATAAAAAAAAGAGAATTCTAGTTAACGGTTCCAATTTATTCTGAATTTTGCAGCCTGTGAATAGAAATCCACTTTTTCTTCTTTTTCATCTCAATAGAAAGAAATGGGAAGTTTTATTGTGTTAACAATGTATGTTTTAAGATAGAATCTATCGAGGAGAATAATAGAAACTGGATCAAAAAAAGCAGGAATAGATTTTTTGAAAAAGATTGGAAAAAAGTAAGTAGAATTATATTCAAAATAAAAGGGGCTTTTCGTAAGAAAACGTGGATGAATACTTGCTGTTTTCTAGATTTTTGATCGGATTTTTTGGCGGCATGGCCAAGCGGTAAGGCAGGGGACTGCAAATCCTTTATCCCCAGTTCAAATCTGGGTGCCGCCTGATCAATAAAATACTTAGGTTTTTTTTATAGTGCTGATCGAATTCGATAAATTTTTACTTCGCATAAGTTCGGGCAAGAGAGTAACTGGGCCTGCCGATACTGGGTTTAGAGAAACCATACCATAGTTCTATCCTCAAACTAGGGTTAGGGTTTGTTTTGACGGTAGTGGCCAAAATGGTTATCAATAGGGGTGAGGTAGTGTTTCCTTATTCTTTTATTATATGAATTTGAATTGGTTCTTAATTGAGATTCGATTTGATAATTTTAAAATACGAGGATAAGATGTCAGAAATCTTGGTATCCAAAGAAAGGTCCCTAAGGGGCATTCTTTTTTTTTTTCAATCTAAGATTCAAGAAGGGACTCCACGAAAGAATATCAAGACTTACTAATTATTATACATTTTTTTATCGTACATCTTATGTTACCTACATACACTAAAGTAAGGACTACTTAATTCTAACGAGAATCAGATTAAATAGGTCGATCAAAAATCAATTTAGGAGTTGTATTATGGATAAAATCTCTTCATTCTTTCATAGAATGATACAAAGCAAGGCTGCAGGGTTTAGGTCAAAAATAAACATTAGGTAAGGTAGGTATCCAATAAATATTTATCTATCGATAATTTTATGGTATATTCGGGCGTCCTTTGCTTAAAAAAAAAAAAAAGAGTAACAAAAGGAATAAAAAATCTTCCTATTCCCGCTTCTTCTATTCAGGACATCATTCCCGTACTCTTTCTTTTTTAAGGAAAAAAGGGCTATAGTATCTCGTATTTTTAATGCTCTCTAATTCTACCAGAATTCCTATAAGAATTTGTTAGGAGTAAATTCCTTGAACTGATTGATCCATGGCCTTAGGGCGGAATCCCTTTTTGACTCTGTACCCTTGATTCCACTATGATTATTGATCAATAGTAGAATAATCCCTTCATAGAAATAGGAGACATAATTTAGATGGATATAGTAAGTCTCGCTTGGGCTGCTTTAATGGTAGTCTTTACATTTTCTCTTTCACTAGTAGTATGGGGAAGGAGTGGACTCTAGGGATACTACTAATTGATTAAGTAATCAAATTGTTGTATCAATTCTTTTCTTTAATGGATCATTTTGCATTAATCATTTTGTCAAACGTTATTCTTTAATCTTTTTCTTTAGTTTTGTTTCACTCCTGTAAGAAACTCTTGTATTGTAAGTTGTAATGTAAGAAAGAGCCATTATACCAATTCAGAATTTCTACTAGAAATGACGAATGGTTAAAAAAAGTTCTATACATAAGAAAATTAGACTTTCTTCCACGGAACTATTCACGGCATATCACACATTTTCCATTTCCTTTTACTTTTTACTATAGTCTATTCTTCATATTATTTTTCTTTCCTTCCATGGATTCTTTGGTCAAGAATTGTCTTAGATTTTTTTATTTTGACCTGATTGAAATTAAGTGGATGCAATGAAAAAAGAAATTGAATTAGACTACTTAACTATTTCAATCTACTAATCTATTCTATGTAGATTCAAAGATAATATAATAGAAAGAATCTAAAGTGTCGTAGAAAAAACTATATGTAGTTCTTTCTACCACACTTTAAGATTCCAACCAGATCCTTTCATTTAAGACTTGGATTTTTTTTATTTAATCCCTTTTTAATTTCTTCAATGATTAATTGGAATTCCAATTAATTATTTTGGCTGACTGTTTTTACATAAATAATAAGTAAAAAAGAAGTAGGAACTAGAATGAACAGTGCAGTAGCAATAAATGCGAGAATATTGACTTCCATAACCTCTTTATTTTTTATTTTCACAATAACTCGGGATGTAATCCCATGGAGAGGAAAAAGGGGTATCTTGTAAATTCAAGGGTAGGGCTTGCATTCTGATAATACTGAATCAATTCAATATTATGAATATCGGATCTATCAAATCAATTCATGGATGAGAGTTATATTTCACGGATGAGAGTTATATAGTATAACATAGGAAGATCCTCTATCCACACTAAGACCAAAATGGGTTTTTTGATTGGATTAGGAATTCCCTCTTTTTTAATCCTTTTCTACTTTTTCTTTTCTATATCTCTAACCCACGAGCTTTCTTAATCTTATACTTTCTTAATCTTATACAATTTCCCTTCCTTTTTCTTATAGTTATACATACAATTATGTATGTATTATATGACCAACTTTCACTTTCTATGGGTCACATAGACATCCAAATAAGCAGTAGAAGTGAGATGGGGAAAAGAGGTCTGAAATAAAAAGGGAATACGATTTATGTATGGATTCCGGTAAAATACCGGTACTCTATTCCATAAGAGTGGAATAGGAAATTAAGATGAGGATGGTATCATCATAAAGAAAGATAGAGTAATATAATATCCTAAATTCTACTAATCCACATATCGTATGTGTGTCTTTCTTTATCGATTGGGAGTAGTGAAAAAAAAATTCCTATATGCCCTCCCTCCCTCTTTAATGAGAGATGCAAAATAAAAAAGTGAAGTAAGGGTGCCCTGTGGGTATTTGATCTTGCTCCCTGCCCCTTTTTTTCATGGAAAAAGGAAATATCAATTTCTCCATTCATTGAACCCTAGTTCGGGACTGACGGGGCTCGAACCCGCAGCTTCCGCCTTGACAGGGCGGTGCTCTGACCAATTGAACTACAATCCCCGCGGGGTGTATGGCATACCCATTCTTAAATAGAACCATAAGAAGATTCGATTCGTCTTTCGTACTCTAAGAAATAGACGAATCATATACTACATACCCACATATTATATTATACGTGGGTATAGTGAGAGTGACATAACTAGTATGTCGTGATTTTTTATCACTAAAAATGGATAATAATCCAGCCTTCAATAAGAAAAACTCTTTTGTTTGTAAGAAAGGAATGAGAGAGATATGGATTAGAAAAAAAAATTTCCCTTTTTTCTTTATCTTTTATTTCTATAGATCAGACATTTTATTTTATGGAAGAAAAACAAAAGGATTTAGTTCATACTCACGAAGCCCTAGATTTTTGGTTTGGGCCGAGCTGGATTTGAACCAGCGTAGACATTGTCAACGAATTTACAGTCCGTCCCCATTAACCACTCGGGCATCGACCCAGGAAGAATTTATTCTAGGGTTTTTGCTAATCTATGATTAACCTCCTTTCATAATACTCCCTACCCCCAGGGGAAGTCGAATCCCCGCTGCCTCCTTGAAAGAGAGATGTCCTGAACCACTAGACGATAGGGGCATCACTAGACGATAGGGCCATATACAACCGCTCGTGATTATACTATAATCATAGTATGAGCAGTTTTTTGGAATTGTCAATATACTCGAAAAGTATAAATAGATCCAAAGCAAAGAGTTTTTCCAACTTTTCTGTTATGTTTTCATCTAGGATTTTTTTTAGTTGATCGTTATAGATTAATTCTCCGTGCTTCATTTAGTGTTCATACCAAAAATGCATCCATCCCGCACTAAGTCATAAAATTCTCTAAAAATATAGAGAAAGTTTCAAAAACAAAGAAAAAAAGTGAATCAATTTAGTAGAAAAGTACTCTATCAGATTCGAACCAACGACTTACGTCTTAGCACGAGATTACTCTACCACTAATTTAAAAAGCCCTTTATCGGATTTGAACCGATGACTTATGCCTTACCATGGCATTACTCTACCACTGAGTTAAAAGGGCTTTTTATTTAATTCAAAAATTAGCCACTTGGATTTCCCATTATGGGTCTACTGCATAATGTACATATTATATATATAATATATAGAGATAGAGAGAGAGACATTATGTAGAGATTGTATATGTATATATCGATATCTTGAGAGCTCAAAATAAAATTAATAAAAAAAAACATACCCTACATAACATATCCAACTCTTCTTGGTTCAGGGTTTTCCGTTTCCGAAGACTAGTAAAATAGGCGGATTCTGGAACCCCAAGGATTCAACGGTATATGGATATGGAAAATATAAGATTTCCGATCCTAGCGGGAAAAGGCGGGGAACAGATACCCAATAGGATATAGGATCCTTGGGAGGAACTTTTGGTAATGGCCTTGATCCTCTATGCTATTTTTTATGTGTTCTTAGTTCTATTGAACTTTTTGCATTCTTTTAAACAAGAATCTAATAAACTAGAATTGAGTCAGTGGAAAAAAGGAGAGAGAGGAAAGTGTTAAATGGAGAGAGTCGACTAATCAGAGACTTTTAGGATCTTCTTTACATCAGGTAAATCTGTCGGCCCTGTCCGTTTTTTTCTTTAAGTTACGACTCTTTGCTGCTTACTTCTATCAAGCCATAGGGAAAGTCTATGATGAATTTGGAAAACTCATCTCACTCTTACTCTATGGCTCGGACTTAATGGGGGAAGAAAACATCTTCCATAATTTCTTTTTTGTTCAATTCTGGACAAAAAAGAAAAGGAAAAAAGGAATTTATAGGGACAGTGTTACCCCCTATATCCCCTAGTTTATATTGTAGGAATAATAAAACAATTTAGCAGTCTGACACACTTACGTCCTTGCAAAGTAAATAATTATTATTGTAGTCGTAACCGTAGAATAGGATCCTAATCAAAATAAATACATTTGGTTCAGGCGCTATTAGCATGGTAAGAAAAGATTTTTTTTACAGACCAGAGGGGCTATCTAAATCCTAAAGTAAAGGCGAGCGATCGAAGTAGAAGTACCAACGGCTCAGTGTCATGAACCTTCTCCATCTGATTCAATAAGGGGGAATTAGCCTTCTTGTCAAATGGCTATCCTTGACAAAGGGTACCATTTATACCATAATCTACAATGTAGCGGGTATAGTTTAGTGGTAAAAGTGTGATTCGTTCTATTAATAACTGAATTTGAAATGATATACTTAAGGCATCCTTAAGTTTTTTATTTTTATATTCCGATGAAAACTTTAGTTCTTATAAAGGATTAAATCCTTTTCCTCTCAATAGCATATTGAGGAAGAATATACATTCTGGCGATTTGTATCCAAAGACTAATTTAAATTGCATCCAAAATAAAAATAGGATTATGAGTACAGAGTCGCGAAGCATAATTTTGCATTGGATTAAGTATTCCAATTTTGAAAATATGAGTAAAGGATCTATGGATGAAGATACAAAAAAGTTGATTTCCAATCGTAACTAAATCTTCTTAAAATAAGGAATAAGGAAGCCAAATAGCTAAAAAACGATAGTTTTGGTTTACTAGAACCATCCGCATATTGTTTCAGCTCGGTGGAAACCCAATTCTTTTCCTCAGGATCTCTTGAATGAAATTAGGGAACGAAGTAAGTAGATTAGATGAATTTAGATAGAATTTCTATCTCCTACTCTATAAGGATCATCTAGAAAGCGGAGAGCTTTGGTTCCATTCAAATAGAAAAGCTGACATAGATGTTAAGTGGTGAGAATATCCATAAAGGAGCCGAATGAAATCAAAATTTCATGTTCGGTTTTGAATTAGAGACGTTAAAAATAATCAACCAACGTCGACTATAACCCCTAGCCTTCCAAGCTAACGATGCGGGTTCGATTCCCGCTACCCGCTCCATTCTGTATAAAAGGAGTATTCTATTTGTCTAGACATGTTAGAGGCTTGTATTCAAGCCTTTTTTGTCCACCAGTTTCTGGTACTCCAGAGCGGAGTAGAGCAGTTTGGTAGCTCACGAGGCTCATAACCTTGAGGTCACGGGTTCGATTCCCGTCTCCGCACTTAGCAGTCTGTATAAAAGGACTATTCTATTTCTCTAGATATGTATGGTAGAGGGGCGTATCCAACCCTTTTTTATTCATTAGTTCCCGGCCCTAGAGGGCAAAATTGAGCAGTTTGCGAAGTCACTTGCCTTCAAAAAAAGAAGGCGCAAGGCCTCTCCCTACCCTGCAGAAAATAAAAATGAAACGAAAGGGACAGTCTACCTCTCCCTTCCCTTTAAAAAAAGTTTGCCCGTTGTTTGTCTCAGTTAATACCCAATTTTTGGAGCTCTGTTGGCGAGTTCTATTTCTGCCTCTGGAGCGCCCTCTTTTTTTGAGTGGGATGCAAAGGAAGGGTAAGATAGTAAGGGATACGGCACTAGACTAACACCTAATTAATACTTAATTTAATATAAGTAGTTAAACAGTTAACTAGACTAAACTTTTTATCATAGTACTTTGATAAATTAAGCGGGCGAGCGGCGGGAATCGAACCCGTATCTTCTCCTTGGCAAGGAGATATTTTACCATTGAACTACGCTCGCTACGGTATATATTTTATAGCGTATATCCGCCTGGGTCGACCTTCTATGTCTGGGTCGACCGTTTCATTTCATTTTCTATTATATTAGAGTTTTCCTTTTTTTATTATCTGTCAATGAATATTCTAATGGGAATGGAATTTCATAATACTGAAAGAGAAGAGCTAGCAATTCGGAACGCAAATTGCGTTTTAATACGTCTCACTATTCTAATTTTTTAGAAGAAATGGCCTTTATTATTTCTTTTTTATGGGGTTAATAAATATTAACCAAATTTCATTTAAGAAATGAGAGAATTCAGAATAGCTACGAGAAAGACTAGTCCAATCCATAATGATGTACCGGAAAATACAACATTTTTATTATTTGACCAACCATCAGGAGAAGCAAATACAAGGGGTACACTAATTACTAAGACTGAGGAAGTCGCAATTAATGCAAAAACAGCTAATTGGAAAGCAATAGTCATATTTCTAATCCTCCAAGCTACCATCAAATAAAGTTGACTACATATTTGATCCCTCACTTAAACCAAAATTGTAAAAAAATACAAGAAGTAGGAGGGGTTTAATCATGAATCCATTGATTCTTCTCTTTAATTCAAATTTATTACTTAAACCGCTTTTTTATTTGGATATGGGGGTGAGAAGAGATTATTTACTCTTTATTTCACAAGCGGGTATAGCGGATCCTGTATCCGTGTATACAGTATACAGAGATATATCGAAAAGGAACTTGTATCTGATATCTTTCTAGAGGCTAATAAATCTTTTTATTTTTTATATGGCTATGTTCTATTTGTAGGAGTAAAATAAGGATTAGGCTGTGGAGAGATGGCTGAGTGGTTGATAGCTCCGGTCTTGAAAACCGGTATAGTTCTAGGAACTATCGAGGGTTCGAATCCCTCTCTCTCCTTTTGCTTATTGAATACGTTTGTTTCTTTCATTTTTATTTATTTTTTTTTTCTGTCCCTTATCTTTCTTTCATAAAAAGGAATGAATGGCTCGGCTAGATGGAATAACCGAGCCAGAACAGAAAAAAAGTAGAACAGGTATAAATAAGAAAATCTTAGTTAAGAGGGTTCATGTAAAGAACAGGTTCCAAATCACGATCGATTCCCTTTTCAAAACCTGCTGCAGCAGCTCGGGCTCTTCCTGCATGCCATAAATGGCCCACAAAAAAGAAGAATCCTAGAACAAAATGAGAAGTTGATAACCAACTTCTAGGAGAGACATAATTAACTGCATTGATCTCGGTAGCTACGCCACCCACGGAATTTAAAGAGCCTAAAGGAGCGTGGGTCATATATTCTGCTGAGCGTCGTTCTTGCCAAGGTTGTATGTCTTTTTTCAACCTACTCAAGTCCAAACCGTTGGGGCCCCTTAGAGGTTCTAACCATGGAGCACGAAGGTCCCAAAAACGCATAGTTTCCCCTCCAAAGATAACCTCCCCAGTTGGGGAACGCATTAGATATTTACCTAAACCTGTGGGTCCTTGAGCGGATCCCACATTAGCTCCAAGACGCTGGTCTCTAACTAGAAAAGTAAATGCTTGAGCTTGAGAAGCTTCTGGCCCGGTGGGTCCATAAAACTCACTCGGATAAGCTGTATTATTGAACCATACAAAACAACAAGCGATAAAACCAAAGACAGATAAAGCAGCTAAACTATAAGACAAGTAAGCTTCTCCAGACCATACAAATGCACGGCGAGCCCATGCGAAGGGTTTGGTTAAAATATGCCAAATTCCGCCAAATACACAAATAAAACCCAACCATACATGCCCACCAATTATATCTTCTAAATCATCTACACTAACAATCCACCCTTCTCCACCAAAAGGAGATTTTAGTAAATAACCAAATATAACACTGGGACTAAGGGTCAAATTGGTAATTTTTCTTACATCTCCCCCCCCAGGGGCCCAGGTATCATATACACCGCCAAAATAAAGAGCCTTGAGTACTAGAAGAAAAGCACCTAGACCTAACAAAATTAAGTGAATACCCAAAATTGTAGTCATTTTATTTCTATCTTTCCAGACATAACCAAAGAATGGAAAAGATTCCTCAAGAGTCTCGGGTCCCAGAAGCGCGTGATAAATGCCACCGAAGCCTAAGACTGCGGAGGAAATTAGGTGAAGTACGCCAGATACAAAGTACGGAAAAGTATCTAGAACTTCCCCCCCTGGCCCTACTCCCCAACCTAGAGTAGCTAAGTGTGGAAGTAAAATCAACCCTTGTTCATACATGGGCTTTTCTGGTACGAAATGGGCCACTTCAAATAGGTTCATTGCTCCGGCCCAGAATACGATTAATCCGGCATGAGCTACATGAGCTCCAAGCAGTTTACCGGACAAATTGATAAGTCTGGCATTCCCAGCCCACCAAGCAAAGCCGGTGGTTTCTTGGTCACGACCAGCTAAAACGAAAGTTCCATTAAAGAGCGTTTCCACGTGGTAGAACCTCCTCAGGGAATATAAGATTTTCATGAGGCTGATCCTGAGCTGCCATCCACGCACGAATACCCTCGTTTAAAAGAATATTTTTGGTGTAGAAAGTCTCAAATTCAGGATCTTCCGCTGCACGGATTTCCTGGGAAACAAAGTCATAGGCACGTAAGTTCAGAGCCAAGCCAACTACGCCAATAGCACTCATCCATAAACCGGTGACGGGTACAAATAGCATAAAGAAATGTAACCAACGTTTATTGGAAAAAGCAACACCAAAGATTTGGGACCAAAAGCGGTTAGCAGTGACCATTGAATAAGTTTCTTCAGCTTGAGTTGGGTTAAAAGCACGGAAGGTATTTGCACCATCACCGTCCTCAAATAGAGTGTTTTCTACGGTCGCTCCATGAATAGCGCATAGCAGAGCCGCACCTAATACTCCGGCAACTCCCATCATATGAAATGGGTTCAACGTCCAATTATGAAATCCTTGGAAGAAAAGGATGAATCGAAATATCGCTGCTACGCCAAAACTCGGCGCAAAGAACCAACCAGATTGCCCCAGTGGATAAATAAGGAATACAGAAACAAAAACAGCAATTGGACCAGAGAATGAGATTGCATTATAAGGCCGCAATTGAACAGACCGAGCAAGTTCAAATTGGCGTAACATGAAACCTATTAGTGCAAAAGCCCCGTGGAGAGCTACAAAAGTCCATAGACCGCCTAATTGACACCAACGAGTAAAATCTCCTTGTGCTTCGGGCCCCCATAGTAGCAACAAAGAGTGTGCTAAACTATTGGCAGGGGTAGAAACTGCTGCGGTTAAGAAATTACAACCTTCCAAATAGGAACTAGCCAATCCATGGGTATACCAAGAAGTTACAAAAGTTGTCCCTGTAAACCAACCCCCTAAAGCGAAATAAGCACAAGGAAAGAGCAATAGGCCAGACCATCCTACAAAAACGAAACGGTCCCTTCGTAACCAGTCATCCATAGTATCAAATAGATCATTTTCTTCTTTAGGAATTCTACCAAGGGCTATAGTCATAGTGATCCTCCTATTCAATTACTTCAACCATTTCCGAGCACCTCATATCACTTTCCAAGGCATATGATAGTTTTATTATCTGTGGACGATTTCTTTCTCGTTCAATGCCCTTTTTCAATGGTCTCGAAGAGAGAAATTTCCCATTTTTATCTATGGAGTCACAGTCACAACCGAGGTCGTGGTAAATCCATGAATTTGATTCGATTTGTTTTTCTTATACTATTTATTTGTTTTTCTTATACTATAGAAATAGAAATAAATTGTTTTTCTTATACTATAGA
>NW_028260397.1:17500-44008 GCF_056163025.1 Triticum urartu | reverse complement strand
GGAAGTCCCTTCTAAATTGGATTTGTTATTGTAAGGGGATTTTTAAGTATTTATCTAAAGGAAGGAACAAACGAGGATAAGAGAAATTTGCTTTTAATTTTTTTTTATCCAAGTTAGATATATCGCATACTATTCTTCCTTTTTCATCCGAAAGGGCTTTTTTTTTATTCTATTTCACTATTTCATTCCATCTAGATCTAAGAAAGAACCCAATGCACTGAAATTCCACTAATAACTAATATACAAAAAAGAAGAATAGATACAGGGTATCAAACCTATAGAGTTTTTGCTTCAAAGAAATAGAAATATCATGAAATAGAAATATCATCATATAGAGTCAGGGAATGGAATAGAGTCAGCGAATGAAGCATATTCATTAACAACTCCATTTACAGATCAAAAATGAAAAAAAAGAAAGCATTGCCTTCTTTACTATATCTTGTATTTATCGTACTTTTGCCTTGGGGGGTCTCTTCCTCATTTAACAAATGTCTGGAACTTTGGATTAAGAATTGGTGGAATACCAGGCAATCCGAAACTCTCTTAACTGATATTCAAGAGAAAAGGATTCTAGAAAGATTCATAGAATTAGAAGAACTTTCTCTCTTGGACGAGATGATAAAAGGGAAACTAAAGACACATGTACAAAAACCTCCTACAGGAATACACAAGGAAATAATACAATGGGTCAAAATAAATAATGAGGATCATCTCCATACCATTTTGCATTTCTCGACAAATATAATCTGTTTGGCTATTCTAAGTGGTTCTTTTTTTCTGGGTAAAGAGGAACTTGTCATTTTGAATTCTTGGGTTCAGGAATTCTTCTATAATTTAAATGACTCAATAAAAGCTTTTTTTATTCTTTTAGTTACTGATTTTTTTGTTGGATTTCACTCCACCCGTGGTTGGGAACTAGTAATTCGTTGGGTCTACAACGATTTTGGATGGGCTCCTAACGAGCTTATTTTCACTATTTTTGTTTGTAGTTTTCCAGTAATTCTAGATACATGTTTGAAATTTTGGGTCTTTTTTTGTTTAAATCGTCTATCTCCTTCGCTTGTAGTCATTTATCATTCAATTAGTGAAGCATAAATTCATTTGATCTCCCGATATTAATATTAATCAAATTAGCAAGCATCTTTTTTTAGAAAGAAAGCCCTTTTCCATTTTAGCAAAATTCTTTCTATTTATACCTACTTTAAGGTATTCATCATTGCAGTACAACTGTTGCAGTAGAATGACAACAGATTCGTGTATAGGGAACTAGATTAGCTTAGCTACCTATCTAATTTATTGTAGAAATTCTGGGATCTGCGATTGGACATGGAAAATAGAAATACTTTTTCTTGGGTAAAGGAACAGATAACTCGATCGATTTCTGTATCGATCATGATATACGTAATAACTCGGACATCTATTTCAAATGCATATCCCATTTTTGCGCAGCAGGGTTATGAAAACCCACGAGAAGCAACTGGACGAATTGTATGTGCCAATTGCCATTTAGCTAGCAAGCCCGTCGATATTGAAGTTCCCCAAGCTGTGCTTCCCGATACTGTATTTGAAGCAGTTCTTCGAATTCCTTATGATATGCAATTGAAACAAGTTCTTGCTAATGGAAAAAAGGGAGGGTTGAATGTAGGTGCTGTTCTTATTTTGCCCGAGGGATTCGAATTAGCGCCGCCCGATCGTATTTCCCCTGAGTTAAAAGAAAAGATAGGAAATCTTGCTTTTCAGAGTTATCGTCCCGATAAAAAAAACATTCTTGTGATAGGCCCTGTTCCCGGTAAGAAATATAGTGAAATTGTCTTTCCCATTCTTTCCCCTGATCCTGCTACGAAGAAAGATGCTCATTTCTTAAAATATCCCATATATGTAGGGGGAAACCGAGGAAGAGGACAGATCTATCCTGATGGTAGCAAGAGTAACAATACAGTCTATAATGCTACGTCAACAGGTATAGTAAGAAAAATACTACGTAAAGAAAAGGGGGGGTATGAAATATCCATAGTTGATGCATCAGATGGACGCCAAGTGATTGATATTATACCTCCCGGACCAGAACTTCTTGTTTCAGAGGGGGAATCCATCAAGCTTGATCAACCATTAACAAGCAATCCTAATGTGGGAGGTTTTGGTCAGGGGGACGCAGAAATCGTGCTTCAGGATCCATTACGTGTCCAAGGCCTTTTGTTCTTCTTCGCATCCGTTATTTTGGCACAAGTTTTTTTGGTTCTCAAAAAGAAACAGTTTGAAAAGGTTCAATTGTACGAAATGAATTTCTAGGTCCCGGGATTTCTTACCATCAAGTTGGTAAAAAGCCTCGATTTATTGGCAATTGCTAGAATTATCTATGATCTATTTTGGAAATCCTTTTTTTGTTTAGACTGCTTTTTGTTTATGAGATGTCTGGAATTCCTTATTTATATCCCATGCAAAAGAAGAGAATCCAAGGCAAAGGCGAGAACAATCAAATTAAAATTTCTTCTTTTTCGGAGGGATTGCAGGTCTTCTTAATCGTCTATTCGGCACAAGAAAAAGCCTTTTTCTTGTGCCGATTCTTCTTGTATCAAAATAAGAATCCTTTTTCTTCCTAATTCGTCAAAGATTACTATTTCTTCTTTATTCGGGTCTGTCTCTTGGACCTCTTTTTCTTTTGCTTAGGTTTAGCCGAGGTAGTGGACAAACAGAGGGGAAGAAAATATGGCGGGGGAAAAATTTCTTGTGATTGTGAGCAAATTGCTTGGCTTGTTTAATTAAGTTCAACTTCAAATTTACAGAAATTTTGCAAAAAAAAAAGTAAACTCTTCCATTGAAGGTTTTTTTATTTTTAGGCTAGTTGAATAGTTTTGATTAAGGTTTTATTAGTTTATTACTCGAAACTAAATCAAGGATTTTCAGGATACTTCCTTCGTGGAATAAGATATTGGATCCTCGAGTGATCTCTTTTTCTTGTTGCTTCATAAGAGTGAATCGAATAGATTCAATTCGCGTTATAAGAGTAAAATAAAAATTCCGCGGGTCCTTTCCGCTCTAATCAGATAAAGGGGGGTAAGGACCCGCTAAGCTCCTACTTTTTCATGTTTACAATCTGGTCCCTCCGATTACTATAGAGATGAACCCAATCCAGAATATGAACCATAAAAGAAAACACCTACTAAACCAATCACAGCAATACCAGCTACAGTACCTATCAGCCAAAGAGGAATTCTTCCAGTAGTATCGGCCATTTCCCCTACTTTCCTCCACATTTTATCAATTGGTCATGCTAGAGACAAAAACAGTCATGGGTAGTTATAAGGATGGTATCCTTCCAAATGGGATAAGAGAATTCTTATTAGTCTCTTTCTTTCTCTCAATTGAAGAAGTAATTGGAAAATAAAACAGCAAGTACAAAAATGAGTAATAAACCCCAGTATAGACTGGTACGATTCAATTCAACATTTTGTTCATTCGGGTTTGATTGTGTCATAGTTCTATAGTTGGAATTTGTTTTATCGTTGGATGAACTGCATTGCTGATATTGATCCCAAGAAAAAAACAGTAGGTACAGCTAGTCCGTGAATAGCCAGCCATCGCACTGTAAAAATAGGATAGGTTCGATCTATGGTCATTGAGGGCCTCCTAAAAGGATCTACTAAATTCATCGAGTTGTTCTAAAGAATCAAAACGGTCGGTTATTAACGGAATTCCTTGTCGGCTTTCCGTGAAATACTCGTTTGGCCTAGGACTTCCAAACACGTCATAAGCTAAACCCGTACTGACAAATAACCAACCCGCAATGAATAGGGAAGGTATAGTAATGCTATGAATAACCCAGTATCGAATACTGGTAATAATATCAGCAAAAGAACGTTCTCCCGTGCTTCCAGACATGCTGAACTCCCAAAATTTTTGTACATTCAAAAAAGGAATTGATTCCGTAAAAGATGGGATCGACCAGTAAATAGAAAATTACTGATATTTCATCCTTGTGAGATTGTCAATTTTGTACCAAAGGTGTATTTTGAGTATACCGAATTAGTATAGCTATCCTTCCTATGGCACAGCAATCTGGTTTTGCCTGGTTCCGAAACATAATTACTTTTTTATTTTTTTTTTGTCTATAGGTAAGCTATATGTTATTCAAGGCATCAATAGAAAACCCCATTTTTGTAGGTTCTACTTACTTTTCATTGGCTTCGGAATAATAGAGTAATTCGGAATAGCAGCCAAAATCTTGGGAAAATCTAAGTTAATGATCAATAGGTTTGGATAAATAATTTAGGAAGGATATTCTCATACTGACACAATACAAGGACAAGTATATGTGAAATCTATCCTTTCATAATTCGTAATTCATCCTTGTATTGTTTGTTGGATTAGGTCTAACTTTCTTGACCAAACTGCGAGCGCGGAACTTTACGAGATGAAATAGGGAAAGACAGAAGATAGAATAGAACTTAAAAGGATAATTGAAGTGACTCGTCTTCGAATCTACTTTGGTTGGAGTTCGAAAAAGGAATAAAAATAAAGTAAATTCAAGGAAGAGCTTTCTTTTTTTTTTTTTTTTAACAGCCCCTTGGCAGGTCGTGGAATGCTTTTGTTCTCCTCTTATTCCATATGGAATACAATCAGTTAAAATAAGAAGGAATAGGGGAATATTCGATCGTTCACTCCAAAAAGAGGGTCCTATTGAAAAAGAAATTATCCAAAATAGAAAGAAGTTTTTTTTTTCAAATTCAATTGTTTATTTATCTCTTATTCAAAAATTTCCCTGAAAATTGAATTTCTTTTTTTCATTCAATGGGGTTAGATGATCTAGTTCTTAATATTATTACTTTACTCAATTGACAAATTCCACAACAAATCTCTTGATTCGGAATTAGGGACTCATGTATCATCTGATGAATCCACTTTCTTTTACACTTCTGTATCTTACTCTATCTTGTTTTTTAGTATTATCTAAAATAACTGATGAATTATGAATTTTCCATAACTTAGGTAAATGCTTTACCAACATATGTAGTGTAGTAAAAAAAAATAAATGGAATTTAACTCTTTCATGCTTACTTTAACTAGTTATTTTGGTTTTCTACTGGCTGCTTTAACTATAACCCCAGCTCTATTTATTGGCTTGAACAAGATACGCCTTATTTGAATTGACTGAATAATTATAATTCAGAAAAGAAAAATCTTTCTTTGGGATTCCTGGCATTCTACGACTCTTTTCCAGACTAATTAGGAATTCTTTTCTTGGTCATTGAGATTCGTGGATAATTTAGAGTACTATTTAGGGATAGATCGTACCTCTTTTTTTATCCCCTCGAACAAATCGAAATGATTGAAGTTTTTCTATTTGGAATCGTCTTAGGCCTAATTCCTATTACTTTAGCGGGATTATTCGTGACTGCGTATTTGCAATACAGGCGTGGGGATCAGTTGGATCTTTGATTGAGTCATTTTTTTTTTTTGATTGACCTCCTCCAGACCAGAGAGGAGGTCAAATTGAAATTGGAGTTACAATTCAATTTTGTTAAGTTATTTTACTCTGCTTCGACATAAAATAGATGGAATCACGCTCTGTAGGATTTGAACCTACGACATCGGGTTTTGGAGACCCGCGTTCTACCGAACTGAACTAAGAGCGCTTTCATTCATTCAAAAAGAAAATCTTTTTCTATTCCTAATGTATCTCACGTACGTATAGTCTCCACAAATTCAAGTTATACCCACTTTACTTTAATTGATCTCGTCGCTACTGCCTATAAAGAAGAAAGAAGTAATAGGTAGGGATGACAGGATTTGAACCTGTGACATTTTGTACCCAAAACAAACGCGCTACCAAGCTGCGCTACATCCCTTTTCCAAATTAAATTGTTGTACAATGCCATTGTACACAATTCCTGTCTTCTTTTCCACATCATAATTTTCTTCTTCTTTCTTTCTCTATCTATATATAGAACCCTCGTGTCATTTCTTCTTTTTGGTCTCATATAATTAAGGAATTATATACATATAAAATCCAATATAATTTCGCCTATAAAAGAAGGATTACTTTTCCTTGGTAATATATAGGAAGAAGGGGTCATCTTTTTCTTTTTTAGGGATAGGAAAATTTCGTCGATATGGTTCATTTTATATATAGCATAACAATCTTGGGCAAGAGTTTATGATCATATATGTATTCCAACAAGGAAGGAGGATTTTCAATGCGGGATATAAAAACATATCTCTCTGTAGCACCCGTGCTAAGTACTCTATGGTTTGGTGCTTTAGCAGGTTTATTGATAGAAATTAATCGTTTATTCCCAGATGCTTTGTCATTCCCTTTTTTTTAATTCTAGTTATTGCTATGGGAGGGATAGATTTCTTCGTGATATGACAAAATTTGATCCTTTTCAATCTTTTTTTAGTATCGGAAGGAAAAAGAAAGAAAAGATGGATTGGGTTGAACCTCAGAGTCATTAAAAATTTGGTAAACCCCATTTTTGAAAATAGAAATTCAATTTAAAGGGGTACCCAAGCTAAATAAGGCCTCAGAAATCAGAGCATAGAAAAGGCGGGGCTGGCTAATTAAATGAAAGGATTTCGAACCAAAATCTTTGCTAATTCGACAAGGATTGTATTCTTTAATTATTTCTCTATTTTTTATTACTTAATTAAAGAATAAAAAAAAATTATTCTAATGAATTTTATTCTTCTTCTTCGGATTCAAAATAGAAGAATAAAAGAATAAGTAGAAGAATTAAGTTAAGTCAATCCAAAAAGAAAAGGAGGTTCATGGCCAAGGGAAAAGATGTTAGAATCAGAGTTATTTTGGAATGCATCAGTTGTGTTCGAAAAGGTGCCAATGAGGAATCGACGGGGATTTCTAGATATAGTACTCAAAAGAATCGCCACAATACACCCGGACAATTAGAATTCAAAAAATTTTGTCGTTATTGTCGCAAGCATACGACTCATCACGAAATAAAGAAATAGGAACATCGTGTGTTTGATCTTTCCAAACAACAGAAAGAGTAAGAACATTCATATTTAATATATAAAGAAAACATAGTATAGAATACAAAATACAAATCAACTCATCTGATTTCCGGTAGATATTATTTCATATGTATAGAGGGTATTCATATACTATAATATGAATCAAATAAGATATGGATCAAAGAAAAACTACTTCTTCTGGATCCTAAATTAATAAAATAAAGAAGTGAATTTTCAAATTTTCAAATTTTAAATAAGGAATAAATCATGTATACATCTAAACAACCTTTTCTTAAATCTAAGCAACCCTTTAGTAAATCCAAGCAAACTTTTAATAAATCCAAGCAACCCTTTCGTAAATCCAAGCAAACTTTTCGTAAATTCAAGCAACCTTTTCGTAAATCTAAACAACCTTTTCGTAGGCGTCCCCGGATTGGCCCGGGAGATCGAATTGATTATAGAAACATGAGTTTAATTAATAGATTTATTAGTGAACAAGGAAAAATATTATCGAGACGAATAAATAGATTAACCTTGAAACAACAACGATTAATTACTCTTGCTATAAAACAGGCTCGTATTTTATCTTTCTTACCGTTTCGTAACTATGAGAACGAAAAGCAATTTCAAGCCCAGTCAATTTCAATAATTACAGGTTCTAGACCCAGAAAAAATAGACATATTCCTCAATTAACGCAAAAGTACAATTCCAATCGAAACTTAAGAAACAACAACCAAAATTTAAGAAACAACAACCGGAACTTAAGTTCCGATTGTTGATGTTTTATTCGAATTCGAAAGGGCCAGACCTATATATATTATAAAGAAAGTAATCCAGCTCGTTGATTCCTACCACTTAATCTTAATTTATTGTATCTTCCCGGAGTTCCCTCTCCGGGAATTCATCTTTTATTATTCCAGTATATTACTTTATTTATACCTTTAATTGATGATCTTTATTTTATTGGAAATCGTGTAAAGATTATTTGGATTTGATACAGCTACTTGTGCAAGCATTTTACGATTAAGAATCAATTTCTTCTTGTACAGGTTGTGTATTAATTTACTATAACTATCGAATACTTTATATACCCGCGTTGCTGCGTTTATCCGAGTGATCCACAAACGACGAAAATCCCTCTTTTGCCTACCTCTATCTCGATGAGAGGAAACAAAAGCTCTTTTTACCTGTTGGGTAATCATTCGATTAAGTCTTAAATGAGCCCCTCTAAAGTTTGAGGCAAATGAACGCATTTTTGTTCGTCGTCTCCGGGCTATATATCCTCGCGGAACTCTGGTCATTGAATCAAATTAACCTTAATGAATAACTAATGATTTCTCTTCTTTTAGCCACCCTTTTTCTCATTAATAACAAAACTAATTATTCCGATATATAAAATATTAATTCCAATGGCTTTTGCTATAGTAACCTTCCCAACCACGATTTTTTATTCCACTCCGTTCAGTTATTTCTATACGAAATAACAAATTCATTCTAATAATACTAAAAAAAATAGTGGGTTCCATCGTTTCTATGGTTCCCTTTTAAACGGTGAGGCCCTCTCTATACACCGGAGCCCTTTCTTTCATCAAAAGGTATTGCGAACTTGTATAGTCCACATTCTTTGGCTCTACCTATCCATTATAGAGTAAATAGCTCTTTTCACAATAAGAGTTATCCATACAGTGACGGTATTTAATTATGAAAGTTGGCTAAGTAGCTGACCCTGTTAGTCCGTTCTTTTAAGATAAAGGAGCATAAGCCTTTTTCTTTTTATTACTATTTCCTCCGCTTAATGGATAACCATTTGCTACCAATGGGAGAATTGCTTCTTATTTCCAATTTAGATAATTGGATTTGCACCAAAGGAAACCATAAATTCCATATACCATAGAAATCTAGGATAGAGAAGCTATATCCTATTCATTGGTACTAATCATGGATACTTCAATTTTTTTTATATTTGTTTGAAGTCATGATCTGAACGAGTCGCACATACACCCTAGCACATGTTCCTCGACGCTGAGGGCATCCTTTAAGCGCGGCCGTTTTTCGAGCATTTCGTATTGGCTGTCTTGCGTTTCTAATAAGTTGTTTAACCGTCGGCATGTTGTATGTATATAGAAAAAAATGGATTGGTTTAGATCCATCTTAACCTGATGATTGCTCATCATGAAGTCTTTCTATTTTCTATTAAATCGAGGAAAACACGAATTTAGCTGTGAAATAACTTTACAAGAAATCCGGACACTACCAATCCTTAAACATTTCTGGAAACCACACTGGATCAGTATCGCAGTGCTTGTCAATCATTTCATCCCCTACAATATCGACAAGTCCATAAGCTTTGGCTTCGTCTGCTGACATAAAAACATCCCTTTCCATGTCTTCGGATACAACCCAAAAAGGCTTGCCTGTTCTTACTGCATAAACCCTTGTGATCATTTCGCGAACTTTGTGTAACTCTTCTACTTCTAGTAAAAATTCTGGTGTCCTTGCCCGATAATAAGCACTAGCAGGTTGGTGAAGCATAATCCTCGCGTGAGGGAATGCTATACGCTTGGTGGGTTCTCCTCCAAGCAGAATGAAGGACGCCATGGAGGCGGCTATTCCGAGGCATATTGTATATATATCTGGTGTCACCGTTTGCATCGTATCAAAAATAGCCATTCCTGAGATTAGCCACCCGCCTGGGGAGTTTATAAACAAAAAAATATCACTAATTCCATCTTCTATACTCAGATATACCATGAGACCTGTAATATGATTCGTGATCTCGCAACGAATCTCTTGACCTAAAAAAAGTGTCCTTTCTCGATACATAACATTGTATAAGTCAACCCAAGTCGCTTCTTCATCTCCAGGAATCCGGTAAGGTACTTTTGGAACACCAATGGGCATATTAGATTAATATTATTAAATTTAAGTAAGAAAACCACACTTTAATATGGAAACGTAAGAATGGAACAGAAAGAAAGAATCCGCAGTTTATTGTCTTAATTTTTATTCTTATTCTATATGAATATTATAGATTCTATTAATACGTAGATTGAAAGGTTATACATATAAGGAATGTAAGACAGATTGAATAAAGAAAAGGGAATGGGTGATTTGAATGCTAAACAAAGAGGGGTAGCGATCTATTCTTCGTTTTTTCCAAATTGGCCAAGTTACCCATTGCATATTGGCACTTATCGAGTATAGAATAGATCTGCTTCTCTTTCTTCTTATGAACAGAATTGGCTTCTTATTTTTAATGGAATGAAATAAATATTCGCGCTTTCTGACACAGAATCCCCTAGAAGGGTTAGGTACATAGGATATGGATAGTCTTTTTCAATGCGATAAAATAAAGCGACATCGTGTCTATTTTTCTTTGCTAAAGGGGTATTTCCATGGGTTTGCCTTGGTATCGTGTTCATACTGTCGTATTGAATGATCCGGGTCGATTGCTTGCGGTGCATATAATGCACACAGCTCTAGTTTCTGGTTGGGCTGGCTCAATGGCTTTATACGAATTAGCAGTTTTTGATCCCTCTGATCCTGTTCTGGATCCAATGTGGAGACAAGGTATGTTCGTAATTCCCTTCATGACTCGTTTAGGAATAACGGATTCGTGGGGTGGTTGGAGTATTTCAGGAGGAACTGTAACAAATCCGGGTATTTGGAGTTATGAAGGTGTGGCAGGTACGCATATTGTGTTTTCTGGCTTGTGTTTCTTGGCAGCGATCTGGCATTGGGTATATTGGGACCTAGAAATATTCTCTGATGAGCGGACGGGAAAACCCTCTTTGGATTTGCCCAAGATCTTTGGAATTCATTTATTTCTTGCAGGGGTGGCTTGCTTTGGCTTTGGGGCATTTCATGTAACGGGTTTGTATGGTCCTGGGATATGGGTATCCGATCCTTATGGACTAACTGGAAAAGTACAAGCTGTAAATCCAGCGTGGGGTGCAGAAGGTTTTGATCCTTTTGTTCCGGGGGGAATAGCTTCTCATCATATTGCTGCGGGTACATTGGGTATATTAGCGGGCTTATTCCATCTTAGTGTCCGTCCGCCTCAACGTCTATATAAAGGATTACGTATGGGCAATATTGAAACTGTACTTTCCAGTAGTATCGCTGCTGTTTTTTTTGCAGCTTTCGTAGTTGCTGGAACTATGTGGTATGGGTCAGCAACGACCCCAATCGAATTATTTGGGCCTACTCGTTATCAGTGGGATCAGGGATACTTTCAGCAAGAAATATATCGAAGAGTTAGCAATGGTTTAGCCGAAAATCTTAGTTTATCAGAAGCTTGGTCTAAAATTCCCGAAAAATTAGCCTTTTATGATTATATTGGTAATAATCCGGCAAAAGGGGGATTATTCAGAGCAGGCTCAATGGACAATGGGGATGGAATAGCTGTTGGATGGTTAGGACATCCCGTCTTTAGAGATAAAGAAGGACGTGAGCTTTTTGTACGCCGTATGCCTACTTTTTTTGAAACATTTCCGGTTGTTTTGGTAGATGAGGAGGGAATTGTTAGAGCAGACGTTCCTTTTAGAAGAGCAGAATCCAAATATAGTGTTGAACAAGTAGGTGTAACGGTGGAGTTCTATGGTGGCGAACTTAATGGAGTAAGTTATTCTGATCCTGCTACTGTAAAAAAATATGCGAGGCGTTCTCAATTAGGGGAAATTTTTGAATTAGACCGGGCTACTTTGAAATCTGATGGTGTTTTTCGCAGCAGTCCAAGGGGTTGGTTCACTTTTGGTCATGCTACCTTTGCTTTGCTCTTCTTTTTCGGACACATTTGGCATGGCGCTAGAACATTGTTCCGAGATGTTTTTGCTGGTATTGATCCAGATTTGGATGCTCAAGTGGAATTTGGAACATTCCAAAAAGTGGGAGATCCAACTACAAGGAAACAGGCAGTTTGATACACATTGTTATAGTATCTTTCACCTCTCTTTTTTGATTTGACATGGGAAACATCTCCCATCCTTTCTTTGACTCTTTTTCTTTCTTTATATGGGAAATTATCCCAAATGACAAATGAATAGGTGTGGAAGTTATAATTGTAAATAAACCAGGATCGAATCTATGGAAGCATTGGTTTATACGTTCCTTTTAGTTTCGACTTTAGGGATAATTTTTTTCGCTATCTTCTTCCGAGAACCACCTAAGGTTCCACCAACTCCAACTAAAAGAATAAAATAATTTCATTTAAGTAAGAAGTCCCCCTATCTGGGAGACTTCTTACTTAAATTAGTCTCCGTGTTCTTCGAATGGATCTCTTAATTGTTGAGAGGGTTGCCCAAACGCGGTATATAAGGCATACCCAGTAAAGCTTACAAGTAAACCAGATATGGAGATGGCGACTAAAGTTGCTGTTTCCATTTTTATAGAATTTCAAGATTACAATGGATCTACGAAAAGATCGTGTATTTACAACTACAACGGAATAGTATACAAAGTCAACACCAATGATTAAATAGAATTTATGGCTACACAAACCGTTGAAGATAGTTCTAAACCTAGGCCAAAACGAACTGGTGCAGGTAGTTTACTGAAACCCTTGAATTCGGAATATGGGAAAGTCGCCCCGGGTTGGGGGACTACTCCTTTTATGGGGATCGCAATGGCTTTATTCGCTATATTCCTATCTATCATTTTAGAAATTTATAATTCTTCCGTTTTACTGGACGGAATTTTAACCAATTAGGTTTCTACTAACTAAAACTAGGAAGTCAGAGTTTTTCCATCCAAAAAAGCCTTTCTAGTTTAAGATCTACATTTCTAGATATTATGGTAGTTCGACCGCGGAATTTTTTTGTTTCGGTATCTCTGGAATATGAGTGTGTGACTTGTTAGAATTGATCCTATTGATAATACATAGAAAGGGCCTGTTATCTCTATCAAGATGATTCTAATTCGTCAGATATTATTTATTCTAGTATCTGGAACACGAAATAGATAGAGTGGATCAAAAAAAAATGGAACTATGATTCATACTCACTATTAAGACCTCGCAACCAGACTGAAAAATTCAAGTAGTTCTTAAATAAAAATAAAAAAGAAATTTTCTTCCTTCCAATTTTGTTTGCCCAAAAGACAACTTTTTTTCTCTCGATTTTGTCGAGTCATTACACTGATTCAATAAATGATTATCAAGCGGTTCTTATTCGAAGAACCCTTGCCTTTTGTTTAGCTTGAGACTAAATCATCGTGGCTCTAGTATGAATCTAAGGTTTTAATTGAACTGATTCATAGGATCTCAACAAGATAATTTCTATATTACGCATAAAAAAACAAATCCTTTATAGGGAAGAGAAAAGTCAAGAAGCCTCTAATGACCAACATAAGGGAAAGGAAGAAAGAAAGACGCGCCAACTTGAGATTTTTTGGCATTATCATCACAAAGAAGATATTCCGGATTTTTCTTATTTGATATCTTCAAGGCAAATCGACCCAATTCAGTGGCTGATGAAGTTTTGAACCTTTTTTCTAATATTCGTTGAAAATTTTTGTGTTTCTGCTTGAGCCGTACGAGATGAAATTTTCATATACGGCTCTTAGAGGGGGACTCGGGTTAGTTACCTATCTCAATAAAGTATATGATTGGTTTGAGGAACGTCTTGAGATTCAGGCAATTGCAGATGATATAACTAGTAAATATGTTCCTCCCCATGTCAACATATTTTATTGTTTAGGGGGAATTACACTTACTTGTTTTCTAGTACAAGTCGCTACCGGTTTTGCTATGACTTTTTACTACCGACCAACCGTTACAGAGGCTTTTTCCTCGGTTCAATACATAATGACCGAGGCCAACTTTGGTTGGTTAATCCGATCAGTTCATCGATGGTCAGCAAGTATGATGGTTTTAATGATGATCCTGCATGTATTTCGTGTGTATCTCACAGGGGGATTTAAAAAACCCCGCGAATTAACTTGGGTCACAGGTGTGGTTTTGGCTGTTTTGACTGCATCATTTGGTGTAACTGGTTATTCTTTGCCTTGGGATCAAATTGGCTATTGGGCAGTCAAAATTGTGACAGGTGTACCTGACGCCATTCCGGTAATAGGATCGCCTTTAGTGGAGTTATTACGCGGAAGTGCTAGTGTGGGCCAATCCACTTTGACTCGTTTTTATAGTTTACATACCTTTGTACTGCCTCTGCTTACTGCCGTATTTATGTTAATGCACTTTCCAATGATACGTAAGCAAGGTATTTCGGGTCCTTTATAGGGAAGGCATATCATAGAGAATTATAATTATCATATATCATATCGGGTAGGTTTTGGTATTTCATTGCTACAAGCATGGGTTATTGTAAAATAACACATGTCATTTGGATACTTCTCTTCAACTCCAAAGTATTTTTATACAATACAAATAGTTGAAGTTAATTTTACGAAAGAAAAAAGGCGGATTATGGGAGTGTGTGACTTGAATTATTGATTTGGCCATGCAGATAAAGAATTGGATCTGCCACATTAGAATTCACAACCAAAGGTGTCTCCGCATCCAATCAACATGTAAGTCCCCTACCTAGGAAGGATAGGCTGGTTCACTTGAGGAGAATATCTTCTATGATCATACCGCAACCATGTCATCCATGAACAGGCTCCGTAAGATCCCATAGAGTAGAAATGGAATAAGTCATGTGACATGATCCAGTTCTCTATTTATTACACTTACCTTTTTATTATAGTATGGAAATGCATTCATTTTCTTTGCATCGATTGTGATCCGCAATACTATCGGAGTAAAAGAAGGGATCTAAGGAAGAATGTAGGCTAAACTTTTTGATTTTTTATTAGTAACAAGTAAATATTTTGTTTGGAGGTAAGAAACTTGCGATATTGAGGGGATAAATACCAACTAATCAAGAGACATGAGACAATCCACAAAGCAATTGATCATGATCAAATTTGTAAGCCCACTTGGATATTGAGCATTTACCCATAAGAATAGGATTATTTTCAATGAGTAGTTGTAGGTGCAACTTCGGAAAAGAGAATCTGATAAAGCTTTTCTTGCCTAGAGTCATTGAGTCATTATAAACCTTAATTCTATTAAGGATCTTCCGCGGTCTTATTTCTTTCACTCTTGCTCGAGCCGGATGATGATAAATTCTCATGTCCGGTTCCTTTGGGGGATGGATCCTAAAGAGTTCACCTATCCCAATAACAAAGAAACCAGACTTAAATGATCCTGTATTAAGAGCTAAATTAGCTAAAGGGATGGGACATAATTATTACGGGGAACCCGCATGGCCCAACGATCTTTTATATATTTTTCCAGTAGTAATTCTAGGTACTATTGCATGTAATGTAGGTTTAGCGGTTCTCGAGCCATCAATGATTGGTGAACCGGCAGATCCGTTTGCAACTCCTCTGGAAATATTACCCGAGTGGTACTTCTTTCCCGTGTTTCAAATACTCCGTACGGTACCCAATAAGTTATTGGGCGTTCTTTTAATGGTTTCTGTGCCAACAGGCTTATTGACAGTACCTTTTCTAGAGAATGTCAATAAATTCCAAAATCCATTTCGCCGCCCAGTAGCTACGACCGTTTTTTTAATCGGTACTGTAGTAGCTCTTTGGTTAGGTATTGGAGCAACATTACCCATTGATAAATCATTAACTTTAGGCTCTTTTTTAGATATTTTTTGATTCATTCAACCGTGAAGTACCATAGGTATCTAGGAAATAGTTACTTCCAAGTGAATCTTCCCTAGATACCTAAAATCCATTTTATTATGATCCATTTCGCGAAAATATAGATTGTACCAAAGATGCTAAATTGTTTTCTTTTTATTCTAACTCGAAAAAGAAGAAGAAAAAAAATTGCAATGGATTTAAAACGAGAGTTTATTCTTAAGTAAATCAATTGGGAGATGCTTCTCTAGAGTGTCCCATATATGTTTTCTATCTTCCATACGAAAACTGTCAATTCTCAGAAGATCTTCTTCAGTCTTACTCAAAAGGTCCAATAGTGTATGTATATTGGCCCTTTTTAGACAATTATACGTTCTAGAAGTCAATTCTAATTGATCAATAAAAATACAATTCAATGGAATTCCTTTTTTGTTTTTCTTTAGATTAGTTAATCTTTTTTGAAAAGTAAAAAGGGGTGGAGTAAACCTGTTTTTATTTTCTTCGAAACTAGCGCCCTCTTCCTCCGCGTGTAGAAAAGGAAGAAATAAATCAATCAAATTACGAGAAGCCTCATAAAGTGCTTCCTTAGGGGTTAAACTTCCATTAGTCCATATTTCTAGAAAAAGTATCTCGTGTTTTTCATTTCCATTCCCACAAGAAAAAATACTATAATTCACATTTCGAACAGGCATGGATACAGCATCTATAGGATAACTTCCATCTTGATAGTTCTTTCTGAGTTCTGTCTGATATCCACGATCTCTCTTGATCTGTAAATCAATACAGAAATCAATGGGCTCTGTCAAGTTAGCTATAGGTTGTGCCGTATCAACGATTTCTACGGAAGGCGGTAAGATGATATCTTGAGCAGTTATGTATCTAGGACCTTTGACGCAAATGGATGCGTCTCTAACTCCATAGAGATTACTTCTCAATACAATTTCTTTCAAATTTAGTAAAATTTCTTGTACGGATTCTTCAATACCTGCTATTGTAGAATACTCGTGCGGCACGCTCCCAAATTTTGCACGTGTGATACATGTTCCTTCTATTTCTCCAAGTAAAGCTCTTCGCAAGGCAATACCGACGGTGTCCGCTTGACCTTTTCTAAGCGGGGACAGAATGAAACGACCATAATAAAGGCGCTTACTATCTACTCTTGATTCAACACACTTCCACTGTAGTGTTTGAGTGGATCCTGCTACCTCCTCTCGAACCATAATAGACTAGTATTATTATTTTATCATTGAATCGTTTATTTCTCTTGAAATGAAAGTTGAAAGCGGGTTAATTCTTTTACAGACGTCTTTTTTTAGGCGGTCGACATCCATTATGCGGCATAGGTGTTACATCGCGTATACAACTTAATCGCACACCACTTTTAGCAATGGCTCGTAATGCGGCATCTCTTCCACTACCAGCGCCCTTTACCATAACTTCTGCTCGTTGCAAACCTACTGTACGAATAGCATCTACTGCTGTTCTTTGACCAGCATAGGGTGATGCTTTTCTTGAGCTTTTGAATCCACAAGTACCGGCCGAGGACCAAAAAACCACCCGACCTTGTGGGTCTGTAACAGTTATAATGGTATTGTTGAAACTAGCTTGAACATGAATAACCCCTTTTGTTATTCTACGTGCACTCTTCCGTAAACTAAAACGTGCATTCCTACGTAAACCAATACGCACTTTCTTACGTGAACCAATTTTTGGTATAGCTTTTGCCATATTTTATTATCTCATAAATATGAGTTAGAAATAAAAAAAAGAAAAAAAGATACAAAGATATCCGTTTCAGGGTAAAATAAACCCTTTACTTTAATTATTTTAAATGAAATTATTTTATTTGGAATTGGAACATTTCCGCGGGTACTTTTTTTTACTTTTTAGAAAGTAAAGTTCTTTTTCGAAAGATTACCCCTGTCTTTGTTTATGCTTCGGATTAGAGCAAATGACTCTAATTCGTCCACGCCTACGAATCAGTCGACATTTTGTACAAATTTTACGAACGGAAGCTCTTATTTTCATATTTCCGTATCCTTTTTTAAACTATGAATCTAATCTTTTGGAAAAAATAAGTCTCTTCGCTTGAATTTTAGAACTTAGAATTTATTACCCTAGAAAAAAAAAGAAAAACCTAATCCTTTGAATCTTTGGTATCCTTCAAATCTTCGCTATCCTTCAAATCTTCGCTATCCTTCGAGTCTTCGATACGCTTCGAATCCTTATGGGGAAGTCTATAAATTATACGTCCCTTGCTTGAATCATAACGACTTACTTCAATTTTGACCCTATCCCCCATCAGTATTCGTATAGAACTAGACCGTATCTTTCCTGAAATATAGCCTAGGATGATGGTGTCATTCTCTAGCCGAACGCGGAACATTCCATTGGGTAGGGCTTCCGTAACTAAACCTTCGAAAGTTACTTTTGCTTCTCTCGGGTTTTTTTTTTCTCTCCTATTTTTTTTTTCTGTCATATTTTTTTTCTCCTATTTTTCTATTTTTATTTTAAAAATAGGAAGGGCGAGATAGAATTCGAGCACTATAGGCGGGGCGATTACCATATATAACATAAGACTTCTCCCCCAATTCTGTTTAGTCGAGCTTCTCGATCTGTCATTATTCCTCGAGAAGTAGAAAGAATAGCAATTCCCATTCCACCCAAAACTTTAGGAATTCCTTGATAGTTGGTATAAATTCGTAAGCCGGGTCGGCTGATACGCTTTAAAAAGGTTCTTGTTCTATATATTCCTTTTATAGTCTTTCTCTTTTGATGTCGCAAAGTTGAAACCAAGAAATATCTGTTACGTTCCTGATGTTTCCGAACACTTTCAATAAAACCCTCTCGTAGAAGTATTTTAACAATGTTTTCGGTAATATTTGTAGATACTACTCGAACTGTTCCTTTTTTATTCATGTCCGCATTTCTTATAGAGGTTAGTAAATCAGCAATAGTGTCCTTGCCCATAAGACTCTAATTCTAGGTTCCTCCTAATTTTTCTATAATCAACATGTTTTCTTTTTTTTTTTTTCATTTTGGATTTTAAAACATATACGTAAAACACAATCTACTAAATTAATTCTTTGGTCTCAATTTCGCCTACTAGTATTTATAATACTTCAGGAGCTAATGAAACTATTTTGGTAAAATTCAATTCTCTCAATTCCTCGGCAATCGCGCCAAAAACTCGAGTTCCTTTTGGATTGCCTTTTTGATCAATTATAACCGCAGCATTGTCATCATAGCGGATTATTATACCGTCTTCGCATTTGAACTCTTTACATGTACGTACAATTACAGCTCGAATTACTTCGGATCTTTCTAGAGGCATTTGGGGCAATGCGTCTTTGATTACAGCAACAATAACATCACCAATACGAGCATATCGCTGATTACCAGCAGCTCCTATGACTCGAATACACATCAATTTTCGAGCTCCACTATTATCTGCTACATTTAAAAGGGTCTGAGGTTGAATCATATTATTTTGATTTCAATTTGTTATTTCAATGCAAAAGGATGAAAGAAATATTGTCTTTCCAGAAAGAAAAACCGAGCATTTTTTTTTATCTTCCATACCCCTTTTAGGGTTCTATATCTCTAATCGAATAAATTGACTTCGTATGGGCATTTTACTGGCAGCTATGGAGATAGCTGCTCTAGCTACAGTTTCAGATACTCCCCCCATTTCATAAAGTATACGACCAGGTTTAACAACGGATACCCAATATTCGGGGGACCCCTTTCCCGAGCCCATACGTGTTTCCGTGGGTCTTAGTGTAACCGGTTTGTCGGGAAATATACGTACCCATATTTTTCCACCACGACGTGCATATCGTGTTATTGCTCTTCGTCCTGCTTCTATCTGTCTCGCCGTGATCCAAGCGGGTTCAAGTGCTTGAAGAGCATATCTACCAAAACAAATACGATTGCCTCGGCAGGATTTTCCTTTCATTCTTCCTCTATGTTGTTTGCGAAATCTGGTTCTTTTGGGGTTATAGTCGATGGTTCTCTTTCTTAGTTCCATCTCTACTGCAAAACTGGACATGAGAGTTTCTTCTCATCCAGCTCCTCGCGAATGGAATCAGAAAGCATGTAAATTTCTCTAATTCATAATATTCCAAAATATTACGGTACGGATAGATACACATTAATAGATAATAGAAAAAGTTCGGTTTTTTTTATATTGAATTTGTTAAAACAGAAAAATATAATATATAGTCAAAAAAGAAGATCTAGAATATATCCAGATGTGTGTGTATATTTATCTAAATTCTATATTTATAGATAATGTAATCCTTCTTAAAAAAATCCTTATTTTTACTCTTATTGAATCGCGGTAAAGTAATTCTAATTCAATAAGAATTTCGCGGGCGAATATTTACTCTTTCCTGTCTTATTTGTTAATTTATAAACTTACCAAATAAGACAATTTTTTTGGTTTGTTCCGCCATCCCACCCAATGAAGTGTTAGGATTCTTTTCAATAAAATCCTATGGAATCATAGGTTCTGTCGTTCCCACTGCTTCTCCTTGAATGGTTAGGTCTGAATCCCGCAACGGAGCTTCCAAAAAATTTCTTTCCGAGTTAATTTTCTCAGTTTTATTAACCCGGGCGGCTCTTTATTATTGCTTTAAATTTGTAGTTCTTGTTTCAAGTTACAATTTTTAATTCTCTATTATTTTTATTATATTGATGCTTTATCACATTGCCTTTTATGATGTAATTCATAGACCATACATAGTGGAATCCTATATCTTATTTATTTCCTCTTCCTTCTTTCTATCATCCCTCCCTTTATCCACATCCCTTTAGTTTTGCTTCACAACCTAGAATCCCTTTTCTTTTTTAGAGAAAAAATTGCAGTTGCTACAACTATATGACACATCTACTCATTTATGTTATGATAGAGGTATTTATTCATATAGTGACTGTTTCTTAGTTAGGATCTCGACAATACGAAGCAATAGGTTGGTTATTAGTTAATTTTCTATAATTACTAAGTTTTTTTCTTAAAAAAAAGAAAAAAATAACGAGTCACACACTAAGCATAGCAATTATATTAAATGATTTATCAATTTTCATTAAATCTTATAGAAAGAGGTATAATTTCTTCTTTTGCAGGGATTTCAGGAAAAAAGTCTCTTGTCATTTTTTATTCTATCAATGGACAGAATCCGAAGACAAGATTACTTATTCTTCGTCTACGAATATCCAAATTTTTACACCTAATACTCCATAGATAGTCCGAATTGGATAGCAGCAATAATCAATTTTAGCGCGAATTGTTTGGAGGGGAAGTCTACCCTTTTTAATAGATTCGGCGCGTGCAATTTCTTTTCCTCCGAGACGACCCGCAATTTTTACTTTTACTCCCCTTATATCTGCTTTTTTAGTTAATTCAATGGCTTTTTTCATTGCCTTTCGGAATGAAACTCTATTTTTTAATTGGAAAGCTATATATTCTGCAAGAATGTTAGGCTGTCTATAAGGTTCTTTAACTTTTTCGATAGAAATATTAAATCTCTGGTTTACAGAGTTAATTTCCTTTTGTAGATCTTTCTCTAATTCTTCGATTGCTCCTTTTTTCTTTAATAAATTTGGGAATCCAATATGGATTATGACGTGGATCGTATCGATTTCTTTTTGGATTTCTATATGTGTAATTACTTCGGAACTTGAACCTGAGTCCATTTTTCTATTATGTGTAATTACTTCGGAACTTGAGTCTGATTCTATTTTTCTATTCGAGCCCTTTTTCCTATTCTTTTGTATATAGTTCTTGATACAATCCCTTATTTTTTTATCTTCCTGTAGACCTTCAGAATAATTTTTTTGGTTGTGCGAACCAAAAGGAATGGTGTTTTTGGGTTGTACCAAGTCTGAAACCGAGTGGATTTATTTTTTGTCCCATATTTTTCTATTCTATATTTTTTTTACTGGGAATCGAAATCTTAGATGGATCTAAAGGTTATTTAGATTTCTTTACTATATTTAGTACAATTGTTATATGACACATGCTTTTTTTTATGGGGAAACTACGTCCTCGAGCTCGAGGTCTGAATTTCTTCATAATAGTACTCCTACTGACTTCGGCTTTAGTAATAAATAAATTCGCTTTGTCGAAATCCCTATAATGAGTAGCATTTGCGGCTGCCGAATAAACCAACTTTAAGATGGGATAAGATGCTCGATAGGGCATGAGGTTCAGTATCATAACAGTTTCCTCGTAGTAACGCCAGCGAATCTCGTCAAGAACTCTTTGTGCTTTGAAAACAGACATAGGGATACGTTTTTGTGCTTTGAAAACTCTCTCGAACTTAAGTAGACGATCGGTTGGAACTTTCCTTGCGAGTTTCCTTAGCCCACTTTTCTTCTTCTTTATCCTAGGGATATACTTTACTAGTTTGAAACTTGTCATAAATAAGGTTATTCCCCGCCTACCTTTACTTTATTTTGAATCTTTTTTTCTTCTTAATCTTTCTATTCAGAATTCAGTTAACGACGAGATTTAGTATCCTTTCTTGCATTTTCATAACTCGTGAAATGCCGAGTAGGCACGAATTCCCCCAATTTGCGACCTACCATAGGATTTGTTATGTAAATAGGTATATGTTCCTTTCCATTATGAATCGCGATTGTATGGCCAACCATTGTGGGTAGAATGCTAGATGCCCGGGACCACGTTACTATTGTTTCTTTCTCCTCCTTCATATTGACCTTTTCTATCTTTGCCAATAAATGATGAGCTACAAAAGGATTCGTTTTTTTTCGTGTCACAGCTGATTACTCCTTTTTTCCTTTTTAAAGAGTGGCATTCTATGTCCAATATCTCGATCGAAGTACGGAGGTCAGAATAAATAGAATAATGATCAATGGAAAAAAGAAAAAAATCCTTTAGCTGGATAAGGGGCGGATGTAGCCAAGTGGATCAAGGCAGTGGATTGTGAATCCACCATGCGCGGGTTCAATTCCCGTCGTTCGCCCATCGCATTATTGCAAATTCCAAAAATGCAATTTTCCATATTCCTAGTTACGTATTTACTTACGGCGACGAAGAATAAAACTATCGCTATATTTTTTCCTTTTCCTAGTTCTTCTTCCAAGCGCAGGATAACCCCAAGGGGTTGTGGGTTTTTTTCTACCAATGGGAGCTTTCCCTTCACCGCCCCCATGGGGGTGGTCCACAGGGTTCATAACTACCCCTCTTACTACGGGGCGTTTACCTAGCCAACACTTAGATCCGGCTCTACCCAAACTTTTTTGGTTCACCCCAACATTACCCACTTGTCCGACTGTTGCTAAGCAGTTTTGGGATACTAAACGGACCTCCCCAGATGGTAATCTTAAAGTGGCCGATTTACCCTCTTTTGCAATGAGTTTCGCTACAGCACCTGCTGCTCTAGCTAATTGCCCACCCCTTCCACGTGTGATTTCTATGTTATGCATGGCCGTGCCTAAGGGCATATCGGTTGAAGTAGATTCTTCTTTTCTCTCAAAAAACCCCTTCCCAAACTGTACAAGCTTCTTCCAAAGCATACGGCTTTCTAGATGTATATGACGATCTCTAGACAGATGGATCTTATATGAATCATATGATGAAGTACCACATGAGTGGATATATAGGAAAGGAATCCAATCTGCCGAATCGCTCATGTTATGATCTTCTACATCCTAGGTCTCTGCGTTCCGTCATCTGGCTTATGTTCTTCATGTAGCATTCAGATCGAATGACTCTATGAAATTACGTCGATACTTCCACATATTATGGGTAACGTAGGAGACATCCCTATTTTCCCCCGGGGGTCTTAATTACCACTGCTTAGCTTTCAATTTGCCTCTGACCATCAAATTAAATGTGAATAACCCGTCCTCCTCTCTTTGAAACAAGGGGCGCTTCCGGTTCTGTGCGTGCTTCAAACAATTTTGTCTTCTCCATATTACCATATCTCTAGAGCCAATAATTTTCTATGAGGAACTACTGAACTCAATCACTTGCTGCCGTTACTCAACAGTTTTCTGTTGAGGTCTATCCGTAGAGGTAGTCAAATTGGATCAGTGATCGATTTCTAGGTTTCGTCGTAAACCTAATTGGTTACTTCCAATTACGTAAATCAATAGTTCAAACCGCACTCAAAGGTAGGGCATTTCCCATTGATATAGGAACTTTTGTACAGAAACAATAGTATCTCCAATTATAGCCCCTCTGGGATGTAAAATATATCTCTTCTCACCATCCCCATAGTGTATGAGACAAATGTATGCATTTCGATTAGGGTCGTATTCTATGGTTACGATTCTACCAGATATGTCTTTTTGATTCCGTCGAAAATCTATTTTACGGTATAGGCGCTTATGACCTCCCCCTCTATGCCTTGCGGTAATGATTCCTCTGGAATTACGACCTTTACCACAACGGTGCCGTCCATGGATCAAATTATTTCGTGGATTGGATTTCACTTGCCTGTCTACGGTTCCTTGCGTGTGCTCGGGATAGGTGTTTTGTATAAATGTTTCGCCGTATTATTAAGTATTCTCCTTTAGTTTTTTTCTCTATCTAGAAGTGGAATAGAATAACCCGGTTGAAGGGTAATGATCATACGTCTGTAATGCATTGTATGGCCCAGAATAGGTCCTATTCTTCTACCTTTTCCAGGTAGTCGATGGCTATTCACAGCTACCACCTTAACACCAAAGAAGAGTTCGACCCAATGCTTTATTTCTGTCTTAGTGAATCCCGATTCGACATTAAAAGTATATTGATTCTTTCCCAATAAACGAAGACTTTTTTCTGTAAATACTGCGTATTTGATTCCATCCATAAATCGACTTTCCCTCCTATGCTCTGAGTTCCAGTATCGATAAGAATTCGAGTTCTTATTGTTCTTATGTTATGGTATGAATATACCATACCAATTCGTTATGTATGGATGATGGATGAGATTCCATGGATAGAGAGCCAGTTCCAATAGACTTATGGAATGTTCCCGTTCGTGTGCATCCAGCAGGAATTGAACCCGCAAATTTACCAATTATGAGTTGGGCGCTTTAACCATTCAGCCATGGATGCTTAACAGGGATCATCGTACATCGTAAATAACCAATTTTCATATAGAAAGACATATCATAGAAAAATGAAATCGAAAATATTCCGAGATGGCAAATATTCGGAGATGACTATGAAAACACCTCTCTGGATCCTCGAATTGAAAGAGAGATTGAGAGGGATCAAGAATCCTAATTCTCGCTATTTGGAATGGATCCAATTCTATTGAGTCTGACTCATAGTGATCATTTCTCTTTAGCAAAGAATGACCTTGGTTATCAAAGGATTGAACAACCGGGATCCATTTACTTATGATACCTAGTTGGCATTGATAACAAGGATCTAATGAATTATGAGTTTAATAGATCCTCTTTAGCAGAAAGACGTATATTCCTTGCTCATTATCAGACAATCACTTATTCCCAAACCTCGTGTGGGACTAATCGTTTTCATTTACCATCTCATGGAAAACCCTTTTCGTTCCGCTTAGCCCTATCGGGTATTTTAGTGATAGGTTCTGTAGGAACTGGACGATCCTATTTGGTCAAATACCTAACGAAAAATTACGATTTTCCTTTCATTAAGGTACGAGGGCTTCTTATTCCACAAGAACGAAAGCACCTTTTCATTCTTTCATATACTAGGGTTTTTACTTGGAAAAGACAATGTTCCATACTAAAGGATTCGGGTCCATAACCACGAGTTCCAGTGCACTAGATCTTGTAGCACTTAGCAACGAAGCCCTATCCATTAGTATTCCACATAAGAAATCCATTCTAGAAAAAAATACAATTAGATTAGCTCTTCATAGACAAACTTGGGGTTTGCGAGCCAAGGTAAGATCGGCTCGGGATCATGGGACCCTTTTCTATCAGATAGGAGGGGCTCTTGTACAAAATAGACTTACTAAGTAATAACCCCATAGAATCTATCTATATAAAGATAAAGAGGCAATCGTGTCAGGAAGCGGGTTTTTCTTTGGCCAAAAGGTACTTCGAACTTGGAACGAGCATGAAGAGATTAACGAGACTTCTTTCTCTTTTGAGTTTTTCTGGCGGACCTGCCGCGCAAGATCTTTGGTCTTCCCCTGGAACCGATGAAAAAAAGTGGATCGCTTCTTATGTACTCGCTCAGAATGATTCTTCTCTATCTATAGTTCATGGCCTATTAGAAGTAGAAGGTGCTCTGGTGCAATCCTTACCGACAGAAAAAGATTGCAGTCAGGTTGATAATAGTCGAGTGACATTACTTCGTCGGTCCGAACTAAGGAATCTGTTAGAAATGTTTTGAAATGGATATTGTTCTCTCTTTGATCAGGGATTGCTATATGAAAAGAAGTGGAGTTTGAAAAAGGGAACGGAATGCTCAAACCGGAACTGCTAGAGGAACGAATTTTCAATAGCATAACTTGGGCTCCTAGAATATGGCGCCCTTGGGACAATCTATTTGATTGCAGGGTTTTGTTCCGAAGCAAAGATATCCGCGGAGGCCGGTTCGTTCGTCCTATTCTGATATTCAGGACCAAGAGGTACTGGATTCTCTTTCGGATAGGCCCTGAAAGGAGAAGAAAGGCTGAAATGCCAACGGACCTCTGTCTATTCTCTAATTCACCCGATCCGATAGTACCCGTTTTTGGAACGTCCAGTGCCAAAGTCACTGAATGGGTAAGTCACCAATCCAATCCTTTGACAAATCGGATGTCATATTAGATATCATATTCTATATATATAGAATATCATAGATAGAATAGACATATAGAATTTTTGGTCGGCAAATTCGAAGGAATCATTGAGTGAAAAAGGAGCAAAGAATGACAAAAGACGAGACTCTACTAGTCTTC